>NC_048318.1:15764923-16061880 GCF_013100865.1 Trachemys scripta elegans | reverse complement strand
AGATGGGTTGGGAGTTCTGGGGGGGGGCTGTCAGGGGGTGGGGAGTGGTTGGATGGGGCGTGGGAGTCCCAGGGGTCTGTCTGGGGGTGGGGGTGTGGATAAGGGTTGGGGCAGTCAGGGGACAAGAGGCAAGGAGGCTTAGATAGGGAGTGGAGTCCCGGGGGGCAGTTAGGGGCAGGGGTCCCAGGAGGGGGCAGTCAGGGGACAAGGAACGGGGGGAGGGTTGGGGGTTCTGGGGGGGCGGGAAGTGGGAGGGGCGGGGCTAGGGCGGGGCTCCTCCCATCCTCTTTTTTGCTTGTTGAAATATGGTAACCCTACCTAAAGGAAGTAGTGTTTAACTTGCATTCCTGCTCAGAGCTGACACGTCAGATTCCATTGCAATCAGGAGCAACGGAATTGACAAGGAAACACTTGCCCTCTGTCTCATTGCTTTTCTTTAAAATTAGCTTTCTGTGGGGAAGTGAAGGATGAGTGACACCCATTCAATTTGAAAGTAAAAATGTTAGCACAAGATGAGCCCTAGCAGAGGAATTTGCTATATAGCATAAGCTTCAGACTCCGAAGTATAAATGTGTAAACTGTTGTACCTGGTTCCTCTTACTTCATTTGTACAGTGTTTGTTTAGATCAGGGATTCTCAACCTGCAACCCGTGGGCCGCTTCCGGCCCAATCAGCACACAGCGGTGGCTCACGTGACACCCTTGGGGCCGTACAGGTAGTATTGGATAACATACTGCGGGCTGCATATGCGGCCCACGATGGTAAATAGGTTTGGAAGCACTGGTTTAGATTGACTTCAAGGCAGGAGCTTGCGTGTCCATAAAACATCTAGTGCTCTTGCCACTATAGCAATAAGAGTTTTGCCCTGTGAAAATCCCAGAAGATCAGATACTTGAAGATAGTCCTCCCCAGTGGTGGGAAACTGAGAAATGTTTCTGCATTTCTGTTTTACTGCTAGTGATTTTTCCTGACTGATTCTTTTCCCAGGCTTTTTTCCTGCTGGAGTCTGCCATGAAATACCAGTCCTGCGTGGTTCATATTAGTTTGCTGGCAGAGAAATAACTTTTCACATTTCAGCATTCTGACTTCTCTACAGGCATCAAAACTAACTGCTTTGTTTTGACTTTTTCTTGTCTAAAATGTTATTGAAATCGACATATTCCTGTGAAACGTTTCAATTTTGACAAAACTGCATTTCCCAATGGGAAACAATACCTTCAGATTTTTCGACCGGCGATAATGGTATCCAAAGCCATGGTTGCATGTGAGGTCACCGTGAGATAGTCTGCAGAGGACCAAGAGGGGGGCCAGTGATGAAGATCTGAGTGATCCTCACTGCAAGAGGGAGAGGAAAGGAGATCCCATTGAAGAAGACATTGAAGGAGGGGAGATCCAAGAGAGGATGGAATCATAAAATCTCTGGGAGGCCAGGATTTTGAGAAGAACATTAGACACTTGCTAGGTCTAGCAGGTTGAGGATGGAATGCTGTGTGGTCCATGAGATTTGGCCAGGAAAAGGTTGCTGGGGACCTGAGTGAGAGAAGTTTCTATGGAGTCCAGGCAGAAGCTGGATTAGGGAGTGTCTAGAGGTGTGTGTGTGTGTGTGTGTGTGTGTGTGTGTGTGTGTGTGTTTGGCGGGGGGGGGAGGGTGTCTAGGAGCTAAACAGAATTTAAGGTTACAATCTGCTCTTGCAGAAAACTACATGTAGGGGGTAGCACGTGGATATGCCCCTGACTAGCGTTTGGCTAACATTGTCCTCTTTCAGGCAGGATATCAGTGAGGCGGTAATGCATGTGTCATGGATCCAGCTAGTGCTCCCATTGCATCAGCATGAGATCCGTGGACTCCCTAACCACAGCTGGCAAGAGCTCGATGGATGGGCGGAAGTGTAGGCAGGATTGTCGGCCTTGGTTTCCATCCATCACAGATCCTTCTCTTCCTGTTGCTGGGCGATGTCTGCTCATTGACAGCTTGGGGGAGGCATCTCACCAGGGTGTCCTAGCTTCCTTGGGAAGTCTGGTCTTCCAGTTGTTTAGACAGTGGTGCATCCTCATTCTCCTCTTTCAGGGCTCTTTGGCCTGCACAGAGATTTTTTTCGGATGCTGTGGCTAATTGTGGGCTCTATCCAAGTTGCCTTATACTGAATTACACCTGGATTTTGACTCTTCTCATTTGGTTAAAGTGTTAGCCAGTAGGGAATTTCTGTCTGTCTGTCCCGCTTTCTGAAGGGGAGAGGAGTGTGGGAGAGTTAGAAGTTTCAGGTGGCAATCTTCTCTGGTAAATAGTGTCTCCAAGGAAGGGAGTTACTGTTCTCCATCAGATTCTGTGCCTGGGAGGCTTTCCAGCTATTGATTATTTTGCTTGCGCTCAGAAAAGAGAAGTTATTATGGGGGGCAGATACATGAAGTCTTCCTATTGGTAACTGCTGTTTGTTTGGCAGCTGATGAAGTGAGTAACCCATCACAATAGATTGGTGAGTCTGAGTCACAGAAACCTAATTTTCAGGTAAGAAATTACCCTTTCATATAATAGTCTGACACCACTTGGCATCTTCATGAGAAATATGAGTAATTTTCACATTGTAATATTATTCAGCACGGTTATCATCATCTGTTTACAGCTGTCTCTTGAGCGAAATGTATTCCTTCCACCCCCTCAGAACTCTCTTTGGAATAAGAGTCTGAGCGCTGAGCATCTCTTCTCCCGTCTCCTGCTTTCCCGTGTCTTTGGTAATGTCAGAGGATTCTGACACTCGCTCTGAGTGCATATCTGATGTGTTCCAACACCGATCCTTACTGCTTGGTGTGTCAGTTCTAAGCTTTGAGTTTGGAAGGCTTTCAACATCTCTCTTTGGCAGGAAAAATGAACCAGGAGATGCAAGAAGACTAAGATTGCAGCCAAATTTCAGTCACGCAGACTGTCAATATTAATGAATGCCCTTGAAGCAGGTACTGCGAATGTCTGAAGCTGGAGTTGATCTGCTTTTAGAGGCTAGATCATTCAACAGACTTCTCTTAAATACCAAAGGCCCTGTCTTTAGGTTCTGGTTATAGAGCTAATTTCATCAGTGTCACATTTAGACACTGCTGAATGCTGACAGACTGAATGCTTAGATAAGTTCAGGTGCTTGTTGCAGTGTTTTATCTTTATTACTGCGTGCAAATGAGATATTGAGTTATTTTGTTACCTCCCTGCATTAACACTTGGATATCTGAAGACTTGGGTGTCTTTCATATGCATGATAAGCATGCAATGAAACTTGATTAAAATGGGCCTGGATTATAAAGTCAACACTGTTAATAAATGGAAAATGCTGCATGCCAATGGCACTCAACTCACGTCATGAATCTGGTCTTACAACGCCTGTGGGTAGAAAGTCAGTGTTTCTTTTCCATTGCTGCTCTGTAAGCACAGTGCATTGTAGGGGATTTATAACCGCATTCACGATCAACTAACTGGTAGAAGGGTATTACATCAGTAATCCATACAAGTATATAAATACAGAAATGCAAGCAAACCTTTGCTGGTTCCCCTCCTGCCCCAACACATGTTTATAATGGCGCAACCTGCTGAGGGGTGGGGTGAAATATAACTGTTCAGGATCTCACCTTTCCTATAGTCTGAGTAGAAGTGCCATCTTGACTGTAAACTCCTTGGGGCAAGTGTATCATTTTAGTTCTCTGCAAAGTGCCACGAACATCTGTGGTACGGTCTGCAAAGAATCGTCTTCCTCGCCAGTTGTCCTTACCATTTCAATCCCCTCTCTGAATTCCTTCTCTCTTGCACGCTACTTCAGAGGTGTTGCACAACTCCATCCCAGCCTTCATGCTGGACCTCGTTTTATTGCATCTTCTGCTTCACCTACAATGCCAGCCTTGATGCCTTAAACTCTTTTCTCCCATTTCCATCTCTTCCATGATGCTCTCTCGCTCTTGGACTTTTCCATCTTGGCTCACCGAGCATCACCCACCTATTCTTCATTTGTATCCCTCCTAAAAGCTCACTTTTTAGGGAAGGCGATACAGCACTCAGAGTTCTTCTCTCTAGTGGATTCTCTGATATACCCTGTCTTTGGCTGTCTGGTTGTTTTATTAGCTCCGTAGCTCTTCAGAAAGAGACTACATTTAATTTGTGCCCTGTAGAGCGCCAAATACCTGTCGTCATTAACACATACCAGGACTGCTCCCTGCCCAAGAGTTAGGGACAGAGCAAGAGAATTGTGTGTTCCACACGTCTCCAAAGTCTCATAAAGCTGCCATTTTATAGATGGCAGCTTCCAAATGTCTGTGGAAGTAGAGTGGAAATGAGGCAAACTGCACAAGTTAGTGTATGTAGCAGAAAAGAAACGGCTTTTGTAGTAACTGGGAGTCAGATTTTACAAAGGTATTTAGACACTTAGATAGTCACCAACCTTAGTGCATTAGATGTCTAATGCCCAGGGGAGTTAGGTACCTAACCTGTTCAGGTGCTGCTTTAAATTCACTAGGCACCTAAATGCATTTGTAAACCTGGTCCCGAGACTATGGGAGGAGATGGTACCTGGGATTGAAAACATAAGCATTGTGTGTGGAGTGGGAGGGGATCACCTTTCCCAGCTCTCATAGAAACCCGAGCTTATTAACAAAGATGCTAGTTAATATGGGAGGCTTTCATTACGTGGTCACCTGTGCTTAGGAACTGGACAGAGCAGCGATTCCCTTCATATGGTCTGTGAGTAGATGTTGGAGGGCAGCTACTTCTGATCGCGACTGACCCTGGCGGTATTCGAACCGATACCGTACAGGTGGGAGGCTGCTGTAGTATGTATGCACCACAGTGATGGGTGATTTGGAAAGGCATTTTCTGTAGTAAGATTCTGTATCCGATCACTAATGCTCTTCTAAGTCATTCGCTCCCTCTACAGTTTTAGAAACAAGTTCTAAATCTTTTCACCCTTAAGTTTTTATACAAGTGGACAATGGCATACCTGTTTTTACACACACTAAATATAGTAATAGATCTCGGAGGACATAGTACATTTTAAAGCAGCTGCAGTCAAAGCTAGACTTGATATTGTTTATCATTGGTATAAAACTGTTCTGGCCGGAAGAGACTTAATAAATGATAGAAAGCAGCACAGCTTTGATATTTTTCTGCTGACAGCCTAGTCTAAAACTGTCCTTTTATTCTTTTGGCCATGAACAGACGTCACAAAATTAACTCCATTGAAAGTAAATGTCTTTCGTTGCCAACACAATTAGCACAAATTGTCCATTCTTCTCAAAAGTTCAAGTTTGACAATTGTATGGCTTTTTAAAATGGTCTCCTAAGACTTCCTGACCAGATGCAGTGAGCTTCAGTGACTTGCTTTCTGATGTGTTTTTTTTTTTCTTCTTAAAGCAAACGTGCAGCATAGTGAAACTGTGGCTAGCCTTTCTTTCCCTCCCCTCCCCAGCATATAATCCTGTATACGTTATACCGTGCAATGTCTGTCCATTTATGAAAGTCTTGACGCAGAAATAGGTCGCATTTACTTTAAACATATCCTATCTGTATGATGAATGGAAAGGGCAAGGACTTTGTCCAGTTACAAGAAGTTACAAGCAAACAATGCTTTTAGTAGCATGGATAGATGACTAGATGTTTGTAAGATTTACATGATGTTTGTCTTCAAATGTGTTGGTTCCTAGCCACTGCCTTTCTTGTTGATCTTTAACATTGATTAATTTTTGACACTAAAATTGCATTAGTCCTGTGGATTGATCATTGTCTTCTTTTTTTTTTTTTCTTTTAAAGTAACAAGCAGGATAATGGACTTTATTGTTCCTCTTCTTCCCCCCGAATCAGCTTATAGAGGGGGATTGCTGCTTTTAGGTTTGAGATAAGGTAGTTGACATTAATTTTCATAATCATTTTTAAAGGTGTGACTCTAAGAACCCTTTTCTGCCAACCTGCGTGTTCTGTAATAGCATCTTCCATCAGGCCTCACAAACTCACTACCCTGAACGCTGCTTTCAAAACATTTACCCGAAAAGAGTTGTGTGAGGTGTCTAATGGGAGCTTACCGCATAATGGTTGTGCAGTGTAGGTACGGGTGATGTACATACTGAAAAATACAGTTTAAAATCTGTGTCCCAGTGAGGGTTGACAAGTTTTTCCTAGACAAAGGAAGATTGTTTTACCTGTCTGCCCCAACGGATATGTAAGTGAAGCAATGCAAACCAAACACAATGGGAGCCAGGTTGGCATTCCAAACCAATAGTAGGATGTGACGTCAACATGGGAAGACACTGGAGACTGGAAGCACAGGGATTTTTCTTGTCTCTGGGGTGAAAACACAATGAACTTGGGGGCATAAGGGGTAGTAAAACAGATCGCTATGTTATCCATTTCACCGAAGAACAGACTTGGTGTTCTGGTAATTCTGAATCCTGGTTTGACTGAAAACTAGCAAGCTCTGCAGAAAAAGCTTGCAATCCTTTAGACAGACCTTGTGGTCTGTTACAGTTAAGTTTTAGTTTCTAGAAAGCATATTGTACTTTTGTATAACATGTTGTTCTTATTACCCTTGCTCATTATCTCTTAATCTTTTGTCAATGAAGTTATATTTGATTTTACTATCAATAGATTACAGTGCTGTTATATTGGACCTGATACTCAGTTGAATCAAACAAGCTAGTGTATATGTACTGTTCCCTTGGGAGTAGAAAGCCTAATAATTACCGAGAGTGTCCAGTGATGGGCTGGACACAACAGGAGGCTGTGCCTCAAGTGTTTGGGGACTGGGATACACCCAGTGCTAACCTGCAAGGCAAAGTGGGAGTAGCAGAGTCCAGAGGAGAATGTTTGAGTAGCTAAAGGGCCACAGTCCTGGACATCCTGAGAAAGTTACATCCAGTGTATTGATTCAGCAGTCTTAGAGAGCTGTCAACCAGTCATTATTTGCAGTGCTGTAGCCATGTCAGTCCCAGGATATTAAGGATACAAAGTGGGCGAGGTAATGTCTTTTATTGGGCCAACTTCTGTGGGTGAGAGACAAACTTTTGAGCTTACGGAGAGCTCTTCATTATAAAGCTAAAGTTCTGTTGGAGACTGAAGAAGTGTTGTCATGAGGATATTTTTTTTTTTTGAACCTCCCTCCTTTTCTCCCCTACCTGTTGCTCCACCCGAGTCCAGTACGTACAAAACAAGGATTTATTGTTAAGGGTAAATATCACCTAAATGTGGTCAGTGTGAATGAGCAGGATGTTCCCACGTCATTTCCCTATCTATACAAGATGCACATAATTGGATCTTGCTCCGAACACTCTGCTTATTGGGGAATTTTCTTATTTTGCAGCTTTACAAACTAACGAAGACTTAAGACAAGAATATTCATTTGCAGAATTTCAGCATATACCATCGTCCTAACTTCCTTGCATCTTGGTTTATTCCAAGACTTTTCCTTACAGGATTTATGTCCCTCCATCTTCCCTTCTCTACACTCGCTATATAATTCACTCGTTTTTAAATGGTGCAGAGGGACTGAATAAATGAGGTCAGAGATTCCCTTTAGGTAATAAGGAAAAGAGAGCCTAGTGATTTTTCTTTCACTTACACGGCAGATACCTATTTCAGGTACTACTGACTCCCATAAATATAATATATGGTTATTCATCCTATTAATCCAAAATGCTCAGGTGCTGGAGTTGGGTTTACTTTTATGTTGTGGTTTTTTTTTCCCAAAATAGGGAAGCATTTCTCCAGTAGCTTGAATTACCCCAGCGTTGGCTCAAAAGGCTTCTTGCCTGTTGCGTAAACTGTAGGTCATCCAATTTTTCACAGAGATGGAAAGTTTAATCGAGGAAAACGGTTTGAAAATCTGCATGCTGACAAGTGCGACTGCCTCATTCACACCAATAAAATGGGTTCTCCACTGCAGCATAAGCTAGGATTTAGTTAGCAAACAAACTGTTATTTGAAGTTTGTTTCCTCTCTCTTCCCCCCCCTCCCCTTTTTCCAGGGCTCTCAACTTTTTTTTTTTTTTTTTTAACCTGGAGCATTTGTCATTGTTGGAATCTGGCTTGAATTTTGCTTTTTATATCCCTTCCCTATTGGCTTTTTTTTTTGCTGAATCTAAGTGTCCCTCTCTGTTTTCTTGTAGGTTCCCAATCTCTAGCATTTTAGCCACTCACAAACAGCAGTGAAGGTATCCTCCCAATACCAAGGCGAGGAACAGTTGTATTGTGACTGTTTTACAGACCCTGATCTCAAGGGTGGAGGGCGAGGGGGGGAGATAGTTTACTAGGACTGAAGTCTGACTGACTTCCACATGGTCACCCAGGAATCCTGTCCTAGAGCTGGAAATTGAATCCAGGTCTGCTGAGTCTCTGTCCTGTGCTTTAACCACAGACCATCCTTCCTCTCGCTGAAATCTTTTCTGGTACTTGCGGTCTTGGCTGGTTCACAGAGCTTTGGCGATAAAAGGCATTCAGCTGCTGTAGTGATGGGAGGATCCCTAAAATGGATAAGACAGGTGTGGGTAAGATCAAAGGCGAAGCAGATCAGAATCAGATCTTTCCCTTAAAAGTCTCTCTCGTCCTGACATCTGGGTATGGAAGGGGTGGAGCACAGGAGTGCGCGGAGGGTCACTTAAGATGCCATTTCACTTACCTTATGTAAACCCAATGTTCAGTTTTTAGGAAGCTGTATAGCGCCAGCTAAGCCCCGTAGCAGAGCCGTAACATGCCATGAAGGAGACAAATGCTTTTAAAGAATGGACCAAAGATGATGATGTAACAACTTAATTTATTTCAGTCACTGATGAGAATACTTGGAAATGAATTTGTGTAGTTTTACCACATATGGCCTCGGAGTGTGTAGGCTGTGTTTGGAAGCTAATGGGATTAGCGCATGCGGCTCGAAGGATATAGTCATGTCCCTATGAAAGTACTCAGCACTGCAGAATTCAACGTTGGATGTAGTAATTAGGTGACTAAAAGTTTCTTAACAGTTTTGCTTGGCTCAGAAATACCTTTTATGTTGAAATTGAAATGTCTCCGTGTAAAACTCCATAACATGCATTGAAATATTTCAGGCATCCACCAAATAAATTGAGCTTGCTGTGTGTGATGGCGGATGTAGAGGTAGGACAGACAAACTGAATTGCCCCACGGTCAAATCAGCTTTTCCTATCTATATTTTTCAACCCAATAATCCTGTTGTCATTGTATTAACAGGAAGATCTCAATCCATTGTAATGTCACAGTGAAAAACTTGAAACCATTTGTATCAAGAACATTCTGGAGAAATCGGAGGGACTGAAATCCTGGAGGCACAGTGCTCCTTTAAAAATGAGACACTTCAGTGACTCTCTTGTCTTGATTGTGTTTCAGTTAGTGTCGATATATGGTGGAAATGTATTTAGAAGCAAAACAATGCATCGTGGATAAGAATAAGCATTAAATCATGTAACCAAAAAGCAAGAAAATGTGGAGTTTAGTGTGGTTCTTAACAAATTCCTTGTGCCCCTGAGCAATGGTTAACTTAATAAACTTTACAGTATTTAAACAAACACTGGGATTTAAAGGGGTGAGTTAAGGATGGGATTTCAACTTTCAAACTGAATTTCCAGGGTTTGCCAAGTCATTAACTGTATTTGAATGTGGGTCTTTTAAATATTTTCTTTCCTTTGTTTCTTTTACCAAATCCACCCAGAGAATTGGAGACAATGCACCTTAATTGTTGTCAAGGAGATATGACTGTGATCTATATGCAAATATCCAAGGCAACAGAATGTAGAGTAACCAGTTATAGACTATCATCTTAACATGTATTTAAATTATTGTGAAACGGTATCATATTTACTATATAGCCCCTAATGACTCCAAAGGAACCATTACACTATATTATGTGATTTACATATTTAAAGTGCATAGTAATAAGCTTTTGGAGTTTAAAGCTAATCAAACATACCCACGTAATAATGCATATCTAAGCTGGAAGAGAGAATTTTAACTTAGTGTTAGACATCTCAACAGGAAATTAATTATATATAATACAGATACAAAGCACACAGGTTTTTTTATATTCAATTTGTGCACAGTTAACTTTAATTGAACAAAATCTATCCAACATGAATATAAATCAGTTGATTTTTTTCCACTTGTTTTTCAAAACTTGCTTAAAAGTGTTGCTGATTATTAGAGGATATTTATTCAAATAAGGATTTTTCACCCTTTAGCACAGCTTCCCTCACACCACCCCCTGTGATTCTGCATTGGGAACATAAAACTGATTCTCCCCCCCCCCCTCCGTATTTTTTCTTTGTTAGAATATAAACGCAATCTAATGAAATTAAACACACTTTAAAATGTTTATCTACCACCAATAAATATTTTGCTGAATATTTCCTGAAATGTTTGAAGGGAAACTGAAATGAGACTGCTGTTTGTCATAATATATCTTTATGCTTGTAATCTGCATGATTCACATTAATATTTTTCTCTATTTCATGACACTTAATATGTATACAGATGACTGAAAACACTGTCTTATACTATCTAGTGTTTTAGTTAAAACAAACAAGGATAATGGGTGATGTGAATGGTCCTCATTTTGACTGGGTAAATGTCACTTCAGGTCGTAATGCAGAGATAAAATTTCTAGAGTGGTGCTTCTTGGAGCAGGTAATCCTGGAACCCAAATGGGGAGAAGGAATTCTTGATTTAGTCCTAAGTGGAACATAGGATCTGGTCCAAGAGGTAATTGTAGTGACCATAATGCAATTCAATATCTTTGGGGAATATACTAAAAAAATCATGGTAACATTTACCTTGGAAAAAAGGGAGGTAAAAAGAATGACACTAGTCAGAAATTAAACTGAGTATTCACAAGGGTAAAATGCCTGCAAGCAGCATGGGGACTACTAAAGAACACCATAACAGAGGCTCCGACTAAATGTATACCCCAAGTCATAAAAGATTGTAAGAAGACCAAAAGAATTCCATTAAACAGCCAAGTGATGGAGGCTGTTGGAGGCAAAGAGGCATCCTTTAACATTTGGAAGTCAAAATCTAGTGAGGAAAATAAGGAGCACAAACTGTCAGGTTAATTATAAAAAGTACAATGAGGCAGATCAAGAAAATTTGAGAAGCAACTTGCTAAAGACACAAAACCCTCCCAGTACGAATTCTTTAAAGTACATCTGAAGCAGGAAGCCTACCAAATAGGTGTTGGGGCCACTAGATAACCAAGGTGTTAAAGGAGCAACTAAGGAAGACAATACCACTAAATAAATTCTTTGCATTGGTTTTCACTGCAGAGGATGTGAGGGATACCCGCATCAGAGCTATTGTTTTTGAGCAACAAATCTGAGGAACTGTGCCAATAGAAGAGGTTTTAAAACAAATTGATAAATTACACACGAAGTCACCAGGACCAGATGGTATTCACCCAAGAGTTCTGAAGGAACTCAAATACGAAATTGCAGAACTACTAAGTGTGGTGTATATAACTTGTCACTTGAATCTATACCAGATGACTGCAAGGTATCTCATGTAACACCGTTTTTTAAAAAAAGAGCTCCAGAGGAGATCTTGGCAATTACAGGCCAGTGAGCCCAAGTTCACTACCGAGGAGAGTGGCAGAAACCATAGTAAAGAACAGAATTTTCAGGCACATAGATATCTCTGATTTGTTGGGAAAGAGTAAACACAGCTTTTCTAAACAGAAATCATGACTCACCAATCTACTAGAATTCTTTGAGGATGTCAACAAGCATGTGAATAAGGTTAATCCAGTTGATACAATATACTTGGATTTTCAGCAAGCCTTTGGCAAAGTCCCCCACTAAAGGCTCTTAAGGGAATTAAGTTTATTGGATAAGAGGGAAGGTCCTCTCATGGATCAGTAACTGACTAAAAGATAGGAAACAATGGGTAGGAATACATTCAGTTTTCTCAATGGAGAGAGGTGGACGACGGCATCCCCCAAGGTTCTGTACTGGGACCTGTGCTGTTCAACATTTTCATTAACGATCTGGAAGAGGGGGTGAACAGTGAAGTAGCAAAGTTTGCAGATGATATAAAACTATTCAAGATAAGTCCAAAGCAGATTGTGAGGAGTTGAAGAGGGATCTCACAGAACTGGATAACTGGACAGCAAATTGGCAGATGAAATTCAGTGTTGTTGAGTGCAAAGTAATACACATTGGAAAACATAATCCCAACTATACATATATAATGATTGGGTCTAAATTAACTGTTACCACCCAAGAAAGATCTTGAAGTTTCCATGGATAATTCTCTGAAAACTTCCGCTCAGTGCACAGCTGAAATCAAACAAGCAAACAGTAGGTCAGGAACTGTTAAGGAAGGGATAGAAAATAAGACAAAATATGATAATGGCACTAATCCCCACACACCCACACCATAATGTGCCCACACCTTGATCACTGTAACCAGTTCTGGTTGCCCCATCTCAAAAAGGATATAGTGGAACTGGAAAAGTTTCAGAGAAGGCAACCAAGATGACCAAGGATATGGAACGGCTTCCATACAAGGGGAGATTTAAAAGATCTAAAAAAAGAGACAACTACGGGAGGGTATGATAGAGGTCTGTAAAGTCTGACCTAGTATGGCAGCTGTGATGTTCTTACGATAGAGGTCAAAGTGTGTGGGGGGGGGGGCGGGGAAGGGAGGGTTGTCGGAGAGAAGCTTTTCAAACAATGTTTAGATTGGGAGGCCTTTGATTGAAAATAACTATTCAAATCTTCATGAAAGTTGAGTCACTAGCTGTTTCCAAAAAGGCAACACTGTGCTTATGCTTCCTGGATCCCATCATGAACCCCAAACCTAAAGGCGAAAACACACTTCCATGAGACATATTGTCATTCCAGCTTGGGCCAGCCTAGGAACTGGATTTCTAAAGAAATCAGTCGTCTGTTTTAATGGAGCGACATTCCATCATCAGAAGCTTCAGTGACTTGAACTTCAAGTAATTTATTTCTAAATTACTTTTGCTGTAATTCTTATTAATTCAGATAGGGTTTTGACTTGATATAAAACTCGACAAATATAAGGAATGGTTTAATGAATTGAAAGATAGGATTGAGTCTTTTAAATAAATGTAAAAAAAAATGTTAATTGCTTAGATGGAAATCAAATCTTAATAGCTTTGTTAATCCTTTGTAGTGAATATTGTGTTTACAAAGAAGTATGGAGAATGTATCCAGCTTAACCTTCTCCAGAAGTCTTTTCTCAATTGGGTTGATAAAATTCTTCCCCAGGGTGTTTTAGTGGTGGTTAACTTTTTTTTGCTGCTATTTATCCACAACAGAAGCTTCTGCTTCTGTATTGATGACAATTTTCAGCTGGGGAGCTAACCCTCCTGTTAAATTCTTCATTGTTTAATGGCTTAGCAAGTTGAATACATCCAAAAAACATAGCCTTCTTTGCACCTAAAAAAATTACTGCAGAAAAACAGGCGCGATGCCAACTTGAAATTGATCATAAAAATCTTTGTATGGTTCGCTATAGATTTAGTTACAAAACAAGACCACACAGTAGTGTGTTGCCAAGTATTTTAACATGGCCTCCCACCAGGATTCCACCCTTTAGCCATTATAAACCACCTTTCCAGGGTTTCTTGTGCAAAAAGGATAGTGAGGTCAATTGCATGCAATACATTCACTTGTTTTCCCGTCTGAATAGGAGACTCCCCCGTTCCCCAACATAACGGCTTCAGTAGACAGCGTCATTTTGGCAAACTAGATAATAATTGTTTGGCGATGTTCCAGAAAACTGTACTGAGTATATTGTTAGTATAGAATGGTGTTTAGCTTATGTGATTGGAGATAAGGAGTGAGCATTGATAGTCTTGTAGAGGCACCTGGTGGAAAAAAATTAAATGCCTGTAACACATTCATCAAGAGTATTTTTAATGAATCCTAGGGGACACATCCTCTCTAGTGGGCATTTGATTGCTTTTATTGATATTTTTTAATTGCTTTATAAATCTGAGATGATTTAGCAATAGGCACAGACACATTGATAACACCCAGGGTCAGAGAAATTGCTCCAAATCCCTCTTCCAAATGGTGGCAGGATTTGAACATGGCTCTCCTGAAAGCCCTCGCCACTCCCTCGCTGAGCATTGTGAAAGGCATGTGGCAATTTTTCAGTCTATTAAAATTTACATTTCTCTTACAGGTTAAATAATGAGAAAAATATGAAATTTTAAGAGTAAATTGTGTCTTTGTGTTGCTGCTTATCAACCTTTTTGTTAAATTGTGGTGCACAGAAATAAACTTTATTCTGAGGTTTCATCGGAAGCACGTATAGTCCCATCGTTACTAAGTTATACTTGTACTCTCTAGCCTTAATGCTAACCCTTTATGCATATGCTGTCATTAGTGTCCTTGATGCCTTTCTGCTATATTTTCTAGACATTCGTTGATACCTCCCTTTCTCACCTCTAGTTCAATAGCATTCTTTTTAGTCATTAACTATAGACCTATATCTCTTACATTTTCCCATCATTAAGTTTAATTCGACACATCTTGCCAATCAAAAAGTTGAAAGTTTTTTCCAGTCTGTGCTTGCTTTTATGTCATCAACAAGTGAAACCACTTATCGGTTCTTTTGTCCGTAGTGTTTGTATAGTCGAAAGCAGATGAGAGATCAGAAGTGACCCAAAGGGACTTAAATTGGAATTTCTCTTTTGGGTAGATAGCCTCTCCAGTTCTGTTTTATGTACTTCTTACTGCTTAGATTCTGCCCTAATTTTCCTTAGGATTATTTTGTGACCTGACAGAACTAGCATCATTTATGAGGAAAATTAGAAATTTAGAATGCAAGGGTTTTATTTTAACTATGTTCCCCAGCATCCTCTAAAACTTGAGCCCGGATATCGCTGCATGCACCTGATACGTTGGCTCCTGTCAGTTAAAGAGAGAGAGGGTTTTTGTGCAGCTGACTTGTAAATATTACCAGACTCAGAGAGAGGAGATTGCATTAAGGATTTTTCTTCAGTTTCTGGACTTCCACAGCATCACCTACTGCAGTTTACGAAAATAAGCGCGTCAAGTTTCCTTCCCCACTCTGAGCTCTGGGGTACAGTTGTGGGGACCTGCATGAAAGACCCCCTAAGCTTATTTTTACCAGCTTAGGTTAAAAACGTTCCCAAGGCACAAATTCCACTTTGCCAGGGACAGTATGCTGCCACCACCAAGTGATTTAGACAAAGAATCAGGGAAAGGACCACTTGGAGTCCTATTCCCCCCAAAAAAATTCCCCCCCAAAGCTCTGAACCCTGCTTTCCTGGAGAAGGCCTGAAAATAATATCCTCACCAATTGGTACAGGTGAACACAGACCCAAACCCTTGGATCTTGAGAAGAATGAAAAATTAATTGGGTTCTTAAAAGAAGAATTTAAATTAAAGAAAAGGTAAAAAAAAATTACCTCGGTATAATCAGAATGGCAAGTACTTTAGAGAATAACAAAAGACTCAAAAACACAGAGCATTT
Organism: Trachemys scripta elegans; assembly: GCF_013100865.1. Lineage (NCBI taxonomy): Eukaryota > Metazoa > Chordata > Testudines > Emydidae > Trachemys > Trachemys scripta. The sequence goes on along the minus strand of NC_048318.1, from coordinate 16,046,394 downwards.
CCCCTCTAGGCAAAACTTTAAAGTTGCAAAAACAGGTATAAACCTCCCTCTTAGCACAGGGAAAATTCACAAGCTAAAACAAAATCGAATGCATTTCTTTGCTATTACTTACTATTTTTGCAAGACTAGATGCTTAGTTCAGATATGGCTTAGGGAGATGTATTTTCCCTGCTCTGTTTCCTTGTTGACTCCTGGAGAGACAGTCAAAAAAGCTTTCCCCACAGATTTGAAAGTATCTTCTCCCCTTATTGGTCCTTTTGATCAGGTGCCACCCAGGTTATCTGAGCTTCTTAACCCTTTACAGGTAAAAGAGGAATTAACCCTTTACAGGGTAAAGAAGGATTTTATGCTACCCTTAGCTGTATGTTTACGACAAAGTGTATATCTGATCATCAGAGGACAAAGTGCTGCTAATCTATATTTTTTTTAAATATTTTAAAGAGAATTGCTTTGTGAGAACAGTCTTTCAATATTCATGCTTTGAGAGAGTGGGAGTCAGTCTTGTAACATTTTATGCAATCACCCCAATGCCAAGAAGTTAAGTGCTAATTTCATTTTCTCTGATCTGAGCAGTTGGCTGTGCTTTAATACACTGGGCTGTTCTTTTGTTATCTGCAAAATACTCTTTCTGTTTAAATTACATTGAAGAGTTCTGGTATCAATATGTTGTCACAGTGTAATCTGGATTCTGGTTTACTGTGGGCCTTCTCTTTTATTGCAGATTCAAATGGAGGGGCTTCTCCAAAGCATATGGAGAGCATTGTTTAGTAGCAGGCTAACTGGGGGGGAGTGAGTTCACAGACTTGGTAAATGTCCACCATGGAAGTAAAGCTGATCTCCCGAGGCTAAGCATGCAGAGTATTAAAGAATGAAGGGAGTAGTAAACAAGGTATTTGATATTCCGTACCGTTTCTCCCTAGTCTTGATGTGCATAATTGGGTCCTGGATAAATTACAGGAATAAAAAAAAAAGTATCCAGTGTAAAAGAGCTCATTTACATACAAGTATATTCTCCATAACAAAATAAACTATGCACAAGCAGGGATAGTTGTCCACCCGCTAAATAAAAGAAACTTCAACACAAAAGGTTGCAGTTTGAAATACGTTTCCTGATCTGGAGTAGTTTGTCACTCTGGCTTGTGGGGTTTTTAATAAACAAAAATTTACTGGAAGAAGGCTTGACTTCAAAAATGCAGAAGGTCTGTGTATAGTCCAGCCAATTCCTCATGCAATACAAGGTTGGCATTACAATTAGGTCACCCTGCGTCTTTGAGAAGTGTACCTACTTTATCAAAAATAGCCATGCTGCATGCAGATGAAAGAGTTAAAGTATTTTGTGGTTTATTTCTATTTTTTTATAGTAGAGCTTTATAGTTCGAATATTTCCATGGCAAATAAAGCTATTATCATCTGTGGCATATTTCGAACATAGTAGCTTCTAGGGGTTCGGGACCTTTATGGAGTAGAGCACGTACAACAGCACAAAGGTAAGAATTGTCATTTGTTACCTGAAGAAAACAGTTGTGACCATAGCTGCCAGTCCTCAGAGGTGTTCGCACCTTGAGAACATCAACCCACAGCTGTGGCATCATTGGAAGGAATCTATCCTTGTTGGAATTTGAGCGCCAGCTCTTTTTGGTCTCTTGCATAACCCAGCTAAAGGAAATCATTGTTTCTTACCAAGGAAAAAAAGTGTGTTGATAACTTTACTCCTTGTTTTGAAGCCTATGTAATTTTTTAGCTGGCTATCTGTTGCAGATTTCTTCTTTATAGAACTGGAGCTACTGTGAGATCACTACATGGTCTCTTGCTTACCAGTCATAAGCACATGTGTACCATGCATGGATATAGTGATACTTTGCAAGGCTCATGAACGATGGAGTAAGTATCATTCTGACATAAATGGAGTCGCCCAGTGGGATGAATTTCAGATCAATTAGATTACAATTGAAAATATTTGTAGAACACTCATGCAGATTAGAACAATAGGGATTGTGTTTCAGGTGTTGTGTTTAGGCATTAAAATTAACTTGTTAACCTTTCATAGTTACTTGATGTTTACTGAAGGTTTTAATTGGGTTTGCTTGTTGGTACAGAACATTCTGACTGATGTGATATATCCAGTATATTTTATTTATTGACTTCCTTTTAGTCCTGGAAAGAATAAAATACAAAAGGCTTTGGTAATATTATTTATATTAGTTAAACAGTTTCTATATACACTTCTGCTGCACATCTTATTGCATTATTGTGTTTAGTGGCTGCCTAATTGCCTGTGCAGGTTTTCCTGGTTGGAAATTATCAAGTCTCTGTTGTGCATGTGAACTGTCCTATATGAGTGGGGCAGTCACTAAATTGTTTTCATGATATACCTCGCTTTTCCATTCTACACCTCCGAATCTCAAGTCCAGTTTATTTCATTACATTTAAAAGTTGTCCGTTTTTCTCCTGTGTTCCCTTATTCACAGTTTTTTAATGTTGCTAAGTATCATTCAATTGGAAAAAATATTTGGCCTGCTGGAGGGGAAAATATGTTGCATTCTTAGTACATAAAATCTATAGACAATTCAAGATTGAGAAAGGTAAATATAATTTTCAGACGTTTAAGCAAATACTTTTCTGTTCCCGTCTTTATTCATCTCAGTCAACTACCCTTGACTTTTTTCTATGACAGTCCTTGTTATCACAGCCAATGTCAGTGTTATAGGGCTTGGCCACCCTTAGGGTACGTCTACACTACCCATCTGATTGGCGGGTAGCGATTGATCTATCGGGGATCGATTTATCGCGTGTAGTGTAGACGCAATAAATCGATCCCCAAACGCTCTCCCGTCGACTGCTGAACTCCAGCTCGGCGAGAGGAGGAAGCAAAGTCGATGGGGTAACGGCGGCCGTCGATCCTGCACCGCAAGGACGCAAAGTAAAGAAATTTTAATTCAATCTAAGATGCGTCAACTTCAGCTACGCTATTCTCGTAGCTGAAGTTGCGTATTTTTGATTCTCCTCCCCCGTGTAGACCAGGCTTAACTTTCATGTGCATTGATGTGATGAAGTGTATGTTGATAAAAACTTATTATGATCTCTTTACCACTTCACCTTGGACCTGCTAAAGGCTCCCATCCTTGAAGGCAGAGGTTTAGTATAACTTAGTTGTGTAGTTTGAGATTAAATTAAAAAAAAAAAGACCAGTAATGTATGTAACAAACTACCCAATCTATAGGTACTTTAATTGCCTCTTAAGCGAGTCTTGAAAACTATTGCTTTATCATAAAACAGTACAATTATTGCTGTATTTTCCTCAAAAATATGCAAATCGCTGCTGAGAAAATAGCAACTGTTGTTTGTGGTGATTCACAGATATTAAAAAAAAAAAAATGGAGAATATGGCCAAAGGAAGTATCACCGACTATATAAAGCTTCCCCAGATCCCAGAGACTGAGTGAAAGCTATAGGTATAGAGGGGGGAATGCCTGATATTGTGGGGCTTTCTCATGTATGGCTGTTGTGAACATGGGCACTTCGTACCACAAGTGATTTCCTTTCAAACACCTTAACAAGAACAGGCAGTATTTTGTGTTGCAATTGTCCTAACAATAATTCAGCACTTTTTTCAGTTCTAGAATCTGAGTAGTCCAGTCACATTTTCTCAAATCGCTCAGTGGGCTCGGTTCCCTCACCTCCATCCCAACAACAACAGAAAATGATGATGCCATGTGTTGCTCAATATTTTGCTGGAGATATTTGAATCTTTAGGATTGTTAGTGCTGCCAATAGCGTTTTTTTGACTAGCAAGAATTCCCATCAGCTTTCCCTTTTCTACTTTTGGTTGGAGAGTGGGGGAAGACTTTTTAACTAAGTCTTTCCAGAATCTTTCTTATATAATTATAATATACTATAGAAGTAAGCTTTTCCATTTCCCTTTTTGTTCCTCCTCCTTTAGTATATTTTAATATAACAGTACTAGAAATTGGCTGTATAGCAAATGCAATCAAATTTGAATGAACTAAAAATTGGGCTCCAGATTTTCACACCACTTAAAGAGGAAATCCCAGGATCGCTGTATTCTTGGAAGCACTTCACATTTTCAGTGAATCGGTTTGCCTCCTTAGCACCAAGATCTGCACATGTGGCTCCAGGAAATGTCTTGAATGCGTTAATAGGTCCTGATATTTTACTCCCTACAGCTTTGTTTTATCAGCAGTGCTATCAGTTCATTTCTCCATTTCACTCTCTTGTGTAGCTCTGATACTCTTTTAGTTTCCAGGGAATTAAGAGGTAGACATCATGCCATCAACTGCACGTCTCACAATGCCTCCACCACTTGTTTTTTAGGAGCCAGTCTGTGCCATGGTGCTTGGCTCCTTACTGTGATGTAGGGTTGAGATGAAGACGTGGCCCCCTAGAGTAAATCTCCTCTTGCTCCTTTCCCTCTTCCCCCACTTTGGCATATGTTCCTTGCATATCTGCCAACCAGGGGTTTATTTTAAAATATTTCATTCTGGGTGGGTGGGATAAGGTAGCAGATGTTTAGCTTCCAGGAGCAAGAGAATTTGCCTGCTCCGTCTTTGCCCAGCTCTTCCCTTGGAGCCACATTTTTACATCTAGATGAAATTATCCATCAGCAGTTTATAGAGCAGCCTTGCCAATGCATACAGCAGAAGGGGCAGTCTTTGTTTTTTAGAAAAGCAACTGCCCCTTCTCCACTCTAACCGCCCACAGAGCTCTCCCAGTTATTCTAGTCTAATTTAGTGATGTTCATTAGAGTTATTTTTCCTCCCCAGGATCCCCCTTTCAAATGTTGTCCAATGGCCAACTGTGTATGTGTGCAGCAATGAAATTATTTCCCAGGTAACTATAGTTATGAATTGTGTATGCCATAGACACTAAGCCAATAATAAGGCAATAATACCCTCTTCATACTCAAGAAGGAATAGTTTGCTTCAGCATGGGGGTCCACCAAAGCTTGTCCTTGATCAATTCTACACGAATCCTGGTGACATAATTTAAAAACTTGGCAATACAGTATTTAATCTTTTTCTTTCCTTCCTTTTTAAGGTGATGGACAGAACTTGGTTACTGAAGATGTGACAGTAGTGGAGGGAGAAGTTGCCACCATCAGTTGTCGAGTCAAAAACAGTGATGACTCAGTGATTCAGCTATTGAATCCCAACAGACAGACGATTTATTTCAAAGACTTCAGGCGTAAGTTTCCATCCCTGTATTATTTGGTAGCAACTGACCCCCACCCTCCTAGCCTTCTGGATAAAGATATTGCTAAAGCCTCTTTTTTAATTTAATGTTAGGCACTTAAAGTTTAGTTGATTCTTCAGAGCGTAGATGACAGGCAATCATAATCTTTCTCCTTAATGGAAACCTTGATGGTCCCTTTTAAAAGTCAGACTGTTTTACTTTGCAATAGGAATTGATTGTAGTAATTCAGGGTGAATTGCAACCGAGCGCCAAATATTTAGCTGACACAAACAAATTGAATAGAGTAATGCAGGAGAATACAATGTTCTGAGGAGTAATATGTTTGGTCTGAAGATTGACATGTTCAAGATAATCTGTCTCCTTTAAAGCCAAAACAAAATCTGTCGCCATGGTGCTCAGTGCAGGAGGATGGCTTTATTTCCTGTTTAGACAATACTGTGAGGCTAACAATTGAAATGAAACTATTTAAATTATTTAGTCTAATAGCTGCTGTTGGAATTGGACGGGATGGACCAGGACTACTTGTGCTCTCTGTGTACACGCAGCACAGAGGGTCTCTTCTCCAAAATTGTTTACAATCTAAGTAACTAATTGGGTGAGACAAACTCAGCAGAGATTGTGATTTACTGGTATTGCAATAGATCTAAGGACCCAGATCAGAGATCAGGGTCCCCATTTTGCTAGGTATTACACACACTCTGCCCCAAAATTGGCACTCGAGAAAGACCATCAGTGAGTCTTAGTTGAAATATTTGTCAGTGCTGTCAAAATTCCCAAAGGGATTTTAGCAGTAATTACTTGTGTAAGGAAACCTAAACCTTAAATTCTTTGCCCTGATTCTTATCTCTGCTTCATGCCCGTTCTAATCCACTCATGGTATCAATCCTGCACTCTGCTTTAAGCCACAAAATAACCCCCTGAATTGTTTTTACGGCAGCCTTCTTACCAAAAACATCGCTGCATCTTCTGAAAAACAAAAGCTAGACACATCAGTAGTTTGTATGGAGAATTGGTATTGATTAGTTATATTGGTTTGAGCACGTGAGTATTGTTCAAACCCAAACTGCAAGGAGCTGGAATAATGTGGAAAACGCAGGAGTTTGGTTTAGGCACCATTACTACTCTTTCAGGCTTCTGGCTTTGCCATGTTTTTGTGGGAGGAAATGTACTATCTGTCTTGTTCATCACAATCACTAATGATCTGTTTGTTCCACAGCTTTGAAGGACAGCAGGTTTCAGTTAGTGAATTTCTCAAACAGTGAACTCAGAGTGTCGTTGACAAATGTCTCCGTTTCTGATGAAGGAAGATACTTCTGCCAGCTCTACACCGATCCCCCACAGGAAATTTATACCACTATGACGGTGCTTGGTAAGTGCCGGGCACTAAACTCGAACTCTTCAGTTAACATGGAGGGTCCAGGAATGAAGGGGAGGGGAAAGGGAATCAGCACATGGTTTTTGGAAACTATTTTTTAGCAGTTCCAGCCACCAAAAGTTGCTAAAACTTAATCAATTCTTAAGACTTGCCTTATAGAGCCACACCCACTCTGAGATTTCACTAAAAATCAACTTTTTTTATTCCAAAGAGCTTTTACACTAAAGACCAACTGCCTTTATGGATCTATTGAGTCTAGGACTCGAAACAGCAATCTCAAGATTCTGAAGGTGACTAGCAAAGATCAACCTACGTTTTCAAGTGAGCCATTTGCCACATGGAACATCCTAGCTGTTAGCGACTAGTTGTGTTAGCTAAGGGAGGAAAAGACTGGCTGTGTGCCTCTACCCAATACAATTTCTTTGTAATCACTCTCCGTGCTCCTCTTTCTAATTAATATCCTGTTTGTAGTGGAGAAGCCAGGTGTTTGTTTTTTCTGCAGCATTTCTGTTTCGTGAGATAAGTACAGGTTTAGGAGCCAGACGCCCCTGAATTCTAAGTCTGGCTCTGCCTGTCACTGACTCACTTGGGCAGCTCACTTAAATTCCCTTGGTCAGTGACTCCATTTGGGACAATACCTGCCTTGCCGAGGCTGCAGGAGGATGAATCACTGCATCGGCTGAGTGTAAACATATGAATTCCTAATGTGACATTTTGGAGTAAATCTGACACTGTTACTGACTTGGAGTGGATGTTTGCCCAGCCAACAGTCTGGGGAATGGCAAACACTTACTAGGGGAAGACAGTCAGCTGGCTTTAGTAATCCTGCACACTATCCTCATGAACTTTCCTAGACCGCATGCCTTTCATCTTTAGGGTAGCGGAGTATATCTGTGTGTGTCACACTTCAGTAGGAGGGTGGGGATCGTGATCATAGATTCTTTTCAGTGAGGCGAAAAAGGGAAGGAATAAGATTTAAGTATATTATTTATCTAAAAATAGGAGTATATTAATTATGGTTCCTCTCAGTGGCCATATTGGGACCCTTGGTCTGCGTACCAACAGCAATTCTTACTAGCTCGTAACTTTTCTCATTGGGACCACTGGGGTAGGCAGGCCCATATTTCATTTGTTCCTCGTCTACTACTTCAACTGCAGGAGGAAACCTTTGAGGAGCAAAAGGCCAAAGCAGACAAGGAGGGTACTCTTCAAACTGTCATCACATCTTTCCCAGATGAAGCTGTTATGCCCCCTCCACCTTCTCTGGCTTCAAACAGTTTCAGGAGCTAATAAAACATGTTGCGGATTCATTGCATGTTCCCCTAGGGGAGGTTTGAGAGTCACAGCACAAGCACTTGGACATTTTGCAAATGACACTTTCTGCTCAAGAGGCCTTGCCTATAAATGAGGCCCTCCTGGATCCTGCCAACACCATCTGGCAGACCCCAGCAATGGTATTGCCCATGTGCAAACATTCTGATAAGAAGTATTCTGTCCCAGCCAAGAACTGTGAACATTTATTTTTGAATCCTTTGCCTAATTCCCTGGCTGTTGAAGTGGTGAACGTGGCAGACAGCACCATTCATCTGCAACCCCAGAGTTTAGAATTGCAAATTACCAAGCTCTTGTGGCTAAATAATCTCACCAGTTATTCCAAATTCACCACATTTATTAAACACCTTCCAGCAGAACATCGCGAGCAGTTCCACGCTGCCATAGCTGAAGGTCAGCTAGTGACTAGAACATCTTTACAGGCCTCCTTAGATGCAGCTGACACTGCAGCTTGTTCCATCTCCATGGCAGTCACCGTACATTGGGAATCCTGGCTCCAGTTCTGTGGGTTGCCTAGAGAGTTTCAAAGTATTGTTGAGGACTGCCCCTTTGATGGACTGAAACTCTTTTTGCTGAGACCACAGGTGAATCATCGATCACTTAAGGTCCCAAATAAGAACGAAGGGTGGAGACCAATTCTAGATCTGACTCCTAAACTTTCTGAAAATACAAAAATGCAGAATGGTGACTTTTGCAGCTGTAATTCCACCAATGGATCCAGGGGGGTTGTTTTTCAGCCCTCAACTTTCAGGACCTTATACTTTCATGCCACAATTTGTCCTTTTCACGAGAGATTATTTTGGTTTCTGGTCAGTCAAGATCACATCCAGTACTGGATACTTGTAGTCAGCCTTGTCTCTGCTCCAAAAGTATTCTTGAAGGTTTTGGCAGTGGTCACCAACTACCTTTTGTTTATTGGAGACAATGGTTTTTCCATGCCTTGATTGGTTGCTCAAGGGCCAGACTTGCAACGAGGTTTCTCTCTGCCGTAAACTCATCACTGCCCATGCCCCACAGTTAGATCTCCAGCTCAGCATCAAAACGGCCACTTTGACCTCAGTACAAAGGAGAGAACCAAGTCATTTAGCTAGTCTCCCAGGCAATTCAGTTGCTGACCTGTTCAAGGGAACCACCGTCTCCATTCAGAGTCTGTCCAGGTGGATATCTGGATTCATTGTTGTTAATTTGCCGATACACAAGCTCCTCCCAAGGTGTTAGCCCATTTCACTAGATTTCTGTCAGTGTCTATGGTGGTGTTTAAACATGTTCCCATTGTTGGGATCTGCAAGGCTGCAATTTGGACTTCAACACATACCTTTTCCAAACACGCTGTGATGGATCATTCTTCTAGATCAGATGGTGCCCTGGGGAATGCGGTCTTGTCTTCGGTGTTGGACTCTACTTCGAAGCTCCCTCCTTATGATGAAGATATTGCTCGGAAGCCACCTGAAGTGGAGCACCCATAGGGATGCTAGTTGAAGGAGTCCAGTAATTGGAATTCTTCGAGAGGTGTCCCTCTATGGGTGCTTCACTACCCACCCTACTTCCCTTCTGCTTTGGAGTTTCCTCTGTGGGACTTTGTGGTGGAGAAGGAACTGAAGGTGGTTCACTCACGCAGTCCTACATATCATTAGTATGGGGCACAAGGATGTATAGGGCACATGCGCATGTCAAATCAGCATTGCTACCAATAATCTCTGCTCAAAGGCTCAGTGTCCAGTTGAAGGTCTGGGGACAGTGGCATAAACTGGCACCTGGTCTGCTAGCATCACAATAATAAATGAAGAATAAAGTCTTGTTCGCTGCCTGTGGTGTTCTTTAAGGAAAGTACTATGTACATTATGCAGTTGTTAAACCTCTTAAAGTGCTTCAAGAGGCTTATGCATGTTTGTTAGTTGCTTGCTGTTTAAGCAAAACCTTAAGCATAATTATAATGCAAAGTGAGGGATTTCTGTTAACTTTTGTCTGGGCTGATTTAATAGCCACCATTTTATGTATTCGTTTGTATGTATAAAGAACTTGAAATCTTTCATCTGACGTTTTGTGTGTGCTCATTTGCTTAGGTATTCTCCATTTTGGAGTGTTGCAGTTCACTTTTTCTACTCAGAATTGTCTAGGTGAAAATGTAATCTACTGAATTCTCCTCTTTTTCATCCTATTTCTCATGGTTTGCAAGCAATGATACAGATGCAGTTATAAGGTTAATATAGTTACAGATAATAGTAGCTAATAGTATTACAGCCATGTCTAAAGATTAGTGCTGGCTTTTAAGCCCCTGTTAATAAGAGAACTTGAATCGCAGTGGAAGATCTTAATGTAAAATCTCACTCACTGATTGGTTGTAAATTTGGTTGTTTTTCTCATATTTAATAAGATTCTGTTCTGTCTTAGTGTTAAAACTGTGGAAACAATGTTTATAATCCGCCCTAGGATGGATCTCAGGTTTATCAACAGCCTTCAAGTTGTACTTCAGTTTTCTGATGTTCAGCTGAATAGGATGGTGTTTGTCCCCTCCAGTTTCTCTCCTATTGGTACATGTTTAAATGTATTGAGTTAGTTAATGTACATTCACTCATTGCTAAGAGATGCATCAGAAGCAGTGGTACCTGTTTAATGGGCCTATAAGCAAGTATTTTGTGTCTTCTATAACAGGCTAGAAAAATAATTTAGTTGTTCTCATTAAGAAAGTTGCACTTCAAGATTCAGAATATACCACTTTTCGTTTCTTCTATTCCAGCGCTGTTTTAGAGGAATTGCAGCTGTGGGTATACCTGATGCATCTGTAAGGCCCTGAGCATCTAGGTATGTCAGTTCTTGGCATATTGGGGGTGCGTATGCATGTGAGTGTGCTCCTAGCCCTCCTTTCATGGAGCGGGAAACAAAGGCAGAAGCATATTCAGTTGCTCAAGAGCAAAGAGTGGCTGTCATTCAGGGTTGGGAACCAGGATCTCAGGTGCTCAAAACACTAGGCTAAACCTTGTTCCCTTGATTAAATGTTCACATAAAAAGAAAGTAAGTCAGAGCATGTCCTTGGTCCTCCTTTCTAGCACTTTATGATGGGATCTTGTACGTGGGAAGTAAATAGCACCTGTATTTCCGTGTTGATGTTACACTTAGTAGTAGCTTTAACATTATGCTTTCCAGTCACATTTTCAATGATAGGTTTCTCTGCTTTCCCAAGAGACTTTCTAGGTGTCTCTCACCACTGCTACGGTGAAGGAGCCATCAGTGGCTGCCTGTTACCATTTCTTTGTCATTTTATTATTTTTCCTCTCTTGCCGTGTATTTTAATGTCTTCTATGACACTCTATATATTTATTTATTCTCAATGGATTAGAACATATGAAAATCTGAAATATATGGTCTGTTTCACTCATCTTGGAGAAAAGCTACAAGTGACTAATTAATTAGTCCTTCGATCATCTGGAAGATATTTATACATTTGTTCTTCGTGAGCTTGAAAATGTATGAGTCATATTTCAACCAGACAATTGCTTAATCATAGTGTTGAGAACAAAAAATGTTGAGTTATCTTTGGAAATATCAGTTTAAATGCTTTACTTAAAGGCCTAATAGGGATGGAATTGTGTATATTGGGTGATATATTCATGTTTCCCTCCTTACTGACTTATTCATCTTTTTCAGAATTTTAAACTTGTTTTTATCCTGTCTATGGATTGCATGCTACTGTGGTGGTGGTGGTCTCCCTTGGGTATTACACTGTTCCTAAATAGTATTGGATTGTTTTTCACTGATGATGATTACAGCCCTCTGGCTTTGTAGCTCACAGTAGTGTTGTCTCTAGAGGGTACTTGCCTTAAAGAGAGGAAAACTCTCAGCTTGCAGTAATTGCAATCTGAAGCAGTTATCTTTGTTAAGATCCAAAGTTGTTTCCACATCTCTTCATCAAATCTGGGATTGTATTTGCCTTTTGGTTTATTTTGATGGGAGATGCATTGGCAATTGGAGACAGTGGCATTCTATTCTGGTCCCAGGCTTGGTGGCTTTTTTTAAGAGGCTTAAATGTATTTGATCTTTGCTGGTCATCTTCCACATCTTGAAACTGATGAGCAGATGAAAAAAGTTTTACCTTTAGGAAGCTAAAACTGTAGGTAGGTATGGTACCTTTAAATGTAATCCCTTTTCTGTTTCCCTTCTCATTACTGACTGTAAAATTTATATGAATGCAAGCTGTATTCTTTGTGTGGTATCACACCCATGTAGCATGAAAGAGAGCAGACAATTTACAGGGGCCCATGCTTAGCTGGGAGGGACTATAGAAAATGTGAGAATTTAATGAGCAATAGTTGAGGAAGTTCAAAGCTGGACTGAAAACATTGAACACAGCTATTAGGAACCTGTGTGTTAAGGGACAATAGTACAAATAATAATTTGATAAATTAAGAGATCTGATAAGTCTGGGTGCCTAGTTTACCCAAAAAGAATCCAGCTGTCAGGTTTAAAACAAATAAAAGGAAGTAGTTCTTCACACAGTGCACAGTCAAACTGTGGAACTCCTTGCCTGAGGAGGTTGTGAAGTCTAGGACTATAACAGGGTTTAAAAGAGAACTAGATAAATTCATGGAGGTTAAGTCCATTAATGGCTATTAGCCTGTATAGGTAAGGAATGCTGTCCCTAGCCTCTGTTTGTCAGAGGTTGGAGATGGATGGCAGGGGAGAGATCACTTGATCATTACCTGTTAGGTTCACTCCCTCTGGGGCACCTGGTATTGGCCACTGTCGGTAGACAGGAGAATGGGCTGGATGGACCTTTGGTCTGACCCAATATGGCCGTTCTTATGTAACATTGAGTAACTTGTTAATATGTTCTCGGGTATACACCAGTTAAAGATCAAAATGTACTGACCTTGTTCTGATTTATATTTTTGATTTTAGTCCCACCACGCAATTTGGTGATTGATATCCAGAAAGACATTGCCACTGAAGGAGAGGAGATTGAGTTGAACTGCACTGCCATGGCCAGCAGACCAGCCACCAAAATCAGATGGTTCAAAGGGAACAAGGAGCTAAGGGGTAGATTTATCTTCTAAATCAGCACCGTTTTAACTGATGTGGTCAAATTTTATACTGTCTAAATATAATATTGTGGTGACAGAGAATAGAAAACACTTGGTTTAAAAAAAAAAAAAATAGAGCAAGCTGTTTCAGACGCCATGTCAGTGGCAAAATATATGGGCAGACTTAAATGACAAACCCATCTTAGCAGTAAAGGTCTTTACACCTGTTTTGTCCTTTAGTTACTTGCCAGAATCCGAGTTCAGAGTTCCGGATTTGCTCTTCAGCTGCTGATGTCCTCAGTGATCTCTTACGGTGTGCGGGGAAGATAGCTCTTTGCCCTGATTTAGGGGTCAGTGTGATGGCATCAACTGGGGTGTAAAAGCATTTCAGTGCACTTTTAGATCTAGCTCAATTCTTCATGCGGGATTGTGTAGATGTTCATATAACATGGGTTTCTTCTACTCTGTAAAGTCTAGTGCTTGTGGAATTTGTACAGATAAGTCACAACATGGATTGCATATGATGTGCTGTTTAAGTCTATGTGCACATGCCATCACCTCTGGTTTTGTCCCATCTGAGATAATAACAGATCCTTACAGAAGTCAGATACAGCCTGCAAATGTAACCCCCTGCAAGGACAGGATAAAGTCCTCTGGACAGAGGACGTATATCCCTTCCCTCCCTTAGCACAATGACACATACTGAACTTATGCTGGTAATAGTGGATGGCAAAGCTGCTGTCACCTGTAGCATCCCATAGAACCAACTGCTTTCCGGCACCTGTTGTCATCTAAATGATGCATGGATCTTCAAATGGCCTCCTCTTTGGTTTCTTTTGCTTTCTGTAGGGCTCCAGTACAACAGTATTTGACCACTTGTGCTTGACCTGTCCAGTTCCTTTATTAAGCTTTCTCGCTTCAGCAATTGAATTCCAACAGTCCTGTATCTTTGAAGACTGCCGAGCAAGTAGAGGCTTCTTGAAATACCAAATCACCCTGCTGATTCTTTGGCACAGTGGGGTTTTCAAAAATAGAAATAGGGAAACTGAAATAGTTTTCTTTGTTCTTGATTTTATATGGACTCAGATGGAGAGAGAACCAGAATCCTCTTTGATTATGCAATCTTTCCTCTAAACAGAACAGGTTGTTGTTTTTAAACAGTTATCAACATGTTTTACTTATGTATTATCCACAGGAGCTATTTTGTGGGCTTGAAGGGGAGGTGTCGCTTGTAGGTTTCCCTCTTATCCATTTTATCTCCATGATTTGAACCATAAAAAGTGCAGTTGATAAGCTCATTTAAAAGAGGCAGTGGTGTCTGGTCAGCAAGTATGTGCTGAGTTCATGGAAAACCTCGTTAGTTTGTCACGTAACCCTGAGCCGCCTCTTTCCTGTTCTGTGTGTGTTCTGGAAGTCTTGCCCTGTAATATACTTCACTCCCAACCCACTGCTATGATATTTTCAATGGATCTTCAACAGCGTCACTGTTTAAATATTTTAATTACTGTTTTTAATTATGTTAATCCATTTACTCTCTTTCCCTCCTAATAGCTGATGATGGGTTTTCATCTCCATAGCATCTGAATTCCAGGATGCTTTCCAAAAAAAAACCCCCAAGCTCTTAAATCAGTGGCACTGTAAGCATCCTGGCATTTTTAATCCTTATGACAGCGCACTGTATATTTTAAGTTTTTTAATGACTTTGGTAGGAGGGATAGTATTACCCACGTGTACACCTCCCTGCCCTGAGCAGTCAATGCTATAGAGATGAAAGTTGGAAATTTAAGGGCACATTGTTCCCAGCACCTCTTTTGTCTACCATGGTGATGCCAGCGAGATGATGACAATGTGATGTTGTCATGAATATGCTCTCCCGTGATTACTCTGTGCTCTCTCCCTCATCTATCTGGCAGGCAAATCTGAAGTGGAGCAATGGTCTGATATGTTCACTGTGACTAGTCAGCTTTTGCTGACCGTGGGGCGCGAGGACGATGGGGTCCCTGTCATCTGCCTGGTAGATCACCCCGCTGTCAAAGACTTACAGACCCAGCGCTACCTAGAAGTAATATGTGAGTACCAGAGCTTTCTATTCTTCTAACCTAGAATGTTTCTCATTTAAACAGAAGTTCAAAACCATTAATTATGTAATTAGGTTTTATTACAGTGTAGATAGGGTTTATAAATGTAGAAATCAAAGTATTGAGTATTGTTTAATGGTTTAAACAATGACTTCTCCTTGCAGTTTGCTGTGATGCCAAATTCCTACTTTTATTCTCTCCACATAGAATAACTTGCTTTACCCAGATTTAGCACCTTGAAGGGTTAATAGCTAGGCCTTGTAATTATGTCACAGCAGATTAATTTTAATTTTAAGTCCTAACTTTTTTAACAATGCATGTATTTCTTTAAAAGTTAGCATCACTGCCGAGCTCCATTTAAAGTAACTTACTGCAGTTCTCCATTGGTAAATGAACTGAGACACATATGCTGGGATGCAAGAGAGACTTTCATAATGCATATAATGGGAAGTATAGTACAGTAGTTCTTTTCTAAATTACAGCTGCAGAAATATGTTTTAAAAATAGTGGAACCTTTAAGGTAAAGGTCAAGTAAAAGCACCCTGCTAAAGCAAGCTAATCTTAGGGTTTAATGCTTCTGACTACTTTCAGGAGAAAAGCTAGGTGGGACATTTCACTTCGTTCTCTATGAACTGCCATTTATACACATTACATGAGTGATGTACATAAATAGAAAAGTAGATTTCTGAAAATACCCATGGGGCAATCCACAGCAGAGGTGGCTCATGTTCATATTTGTGACACAGAACACAGTCATGTTAGCATCACTGTGTCATGTTATCAAGTGGAATATGGCTTTTGAAATCAGAAATGCAAACAAACCTGACATTGCTGTTCTCTTGTGTTGAGGCAGACCCCCCAAAGTGGTGAGATGCTAAGATGACTCAAATTCCTTTCTTTTGTAGATTCATCTCAACCGTAACATTATATAAAGGGAGTGGAGAGTTGTTAATGTTTCATCTATTTCATTATGTAGCTTCATTAAGAGCATTCTGCTTACAATTTTCATATCACTGAAACTAGCATGAAGTAATGTCCCTATAATAGGGAAAACAAAAATGATCAGATACTACCTAAATTGGCAGATACTAGATTTCTTGTGACTGTGCTAATGTGTAATTCATTTTATGCAAACTTAATGTCCATTAACATTTCTTGTAGAGCTCCATTAGCCTTAATAATACATTAGCACCTTTGTGAGGCTTGATCAACTACTTAACGGGGGAAAAATCCCATCTCTCAGATGATACAGGAAAATTGAAATGCTTTTTTTTTTTTTAAACTTGTTTAGAAGGGGGTCAGATTAGTAGTTTAAGGCTTTCCTATGGATATTTCTGTGTAATGCCTACCTTTTGGCGCAGTAGAAATGGGACCGTCTTTTTAACAGTGTGTGCAGTAGGGTTCCTTCTACATTTGTCTATGAAAGAGAGAATAAATCTCTTTTCTGAATCCTTTTGGTTGCAGCTTGTAAAAGGCAACACACAGAATGATAAAGCACATTTACATCTGTGGTTCTCTGAAGGTCGTGGGGGGCATCCAAAACCTGCACTGTATTGGTTTTGTGTTGCAAAGGGCATTTTTTCCACTTATCGCTAATTTTAGGCCTGCCTTTGGGTGTCTCCTAATGCTTACCACAAGTTTGTTGGAATGCACTTAATGCAGAGCTTTCTGCAAGAGGATGGGGAAACAATGTGAAATGGTCTTGTTGACTAGCGTGTTTGTCTTCATGTTCTGAAATTAACCTGGAGCTTGTGAAAGGCACTAGATGAATAGCTCTGCCAACGATCATTGCTTTTTGATCCACAGAACGAGCAAATGGCCCAGGGAGCTGCACAATGTGTGTCCTAACAGTCTCCTCTCTCCCTCTATCAATCTGTGTCAGCCCTCTCCTGGTGTTGAGGGGAGTTTGGTCTCCAAGATGCGTCAATTTCTGGCCCTTCTTCTGAACCTGTTGTGGGGGTGGTAATGAAGATTTGTATAGTCAGAGGACACTGAATTATACTTATGTCTAAGCTTTATTGTGATAAGTGGGCCTACAAATGTACCCTAATTGTGAGCTCGTCTTTGAAAAATATATGAAGGTTTATAAGAGATCACAATAACGTAAAGAACAAATGTGGATGTGAGAAGAAGCGAAAGTGAGACAGAGATTGAATTAGTTTAAACAACAAGGCCTACTAATGTAACTCGAGGACTGTGTTAAGATCGTGCTTGGTACCCGAGAGAAGTGTGGAAATCTGTGAACCAGAATTGGTGTGCTGGAAACTAGGCCTAATTGGTGGGGGGGGGGGGGGGGGGGGTATTCCGCCTATCGCTCCTTTTGCAGGTCCTCAAAGAGATTTTGGGGAGAAAAATTTGCTACTGGAGTGAGCTTCACCCTCATGACAGCCACCCCCACCATCGCTTGGGACCCTGGGCCTTTGTCATCCCAATCCTGATTTGACGGGGCAGAGAGAGGGACCTAGATGTCATGACCAACCACACTGGTTCCAGCTGACTCCCAAACACCACCTGGATGAAAGAGAATCGAACATCGTAACAGCTCAACCCATCTCCGCTAACTTTTCCCCCCTCTTTTCCCCAAAAGGACAGTTTTTTACCACCTTTGATACCATCTAAGGCCACGTCTACATTTTCCCTTATGTCAGCCAAACTTACGTTGCTCGGGGTCCCGCCGACACAGCTACTGTCACTCATTGCAGGTAGTTTAATTATGTCAATGGGAGAGATCTTTCCTGTCGGCAAAGAGCAGCTACACGAGAGATCTTACAGCGACACAGCTGCATCGGTACAGCTGTGCAGTCAAAAACTCGCTAGTGTAGACATAGACTAAGACTGTCAAACAAGCGATTTTATTTTTCCTTCTAAAAATCTCTCTCCAGCTAAAGGGAAGGGGACGGAACAAGAGATGTGGTTAAAATGAAAGCCTTATTTAATAACTGACATTTCAAATGCTTTAACCTTTTTGCCTTTTTTTCCTTTTAATGGTGTGTTTTCCATGGGACTAAGCAGGCTGAGATCTCTGTATTTCAAATCCTGAACCTCGTTTAACACTGTTTAATGTTGGGCAGTGACTGGGTTATGCTAACACCTTTGGTCCATATATTCAATCTGAATGAATCCAAAAGCCACCAAAGAACCATCACATGGAAAGGGCTTCCAGTCAGTACCGGCCTGTTTTGGATCTGACCTGGAGTCCAAGGCGTGGAAGGTTCTAGAGCCCAATTCTTATCTCTGGAGCCCGTCTCCTATCTATTTTTTCCAAACTTCGTTTTTGAAGACAATATGGTCAGAGGATTCACTGCGGGCCTAGGGAGGAAGTAAGGAAGGAATTGATGGGATCAAAACTCTGGCAGGAACCCTCTAAGGGGATTCGAGGCAGTTCTGTTTCTAGACCACTGGGAATTCTGTATATAGACCACTAGAAGAGAAGGGAGCCAGTATGATCCAATGGCAGAAGTAGGGATCAGAGGATGGGGAGTGGTTGTGGCTGCTGATACTGGGAAGGCTGAGCATCAAAAAGAATCCACAGTGCTGCCATATCAGCTCTGGGTCCTGCAGGCTACTTGGCGGGCTTGTCACAGACCATGCCATAGAACCATAGGGGGCTGCCGGCCTGGATCTCCGTAGTGTTGTGGGGAGACCTGGCCTGACCCATAGCACCTGCAGGCTTCTGTCTCCTGAGTCTCAAAGCTACTACATGTAGGAAGAAGCTACAATCCCTTGGTGACCTTCTTTTTTTTTTTTTTTTGTAATGGATCAGATTCACACTAGCTCCAGGCAACAGTGAAGAGGCAGCTGGAGCATTTACTTCCACGTTCCTCTCTGTGAATCGGTTTTCTTGTCCCTAAAATGGGAATAATACTAACCTTCCTCGGTAAAGCCCTTTGCGATCTCCAGATGGGGGAAGTGTGATATTAAAGCTAAGTGTTATTGTTCCACATAGTTTCTCCTCACTGTGCACGGTGCATGCAGTTCGGTGCTTTGTTTACCCATTACCCAAAGAGGGGCTACATAAGGCGGAGGAAAATCCACTTGTCTTCTCTGACTGAAGTGTAGATCAGAGCGTCCTCTGACGCAGGGCCAGCCTTTTAAAGAAATTATACTCCTAAAATCAGGCATAATTGTCACTTTCTCAATAGCTTTTTAGAGCTGGGATTTGCAATCAGAGCGAAGTAGCCTCCAAATTGCTGTTTCATGCACTTTAGCTGACCACTTTGTTACCTCCAGCTTTACAGTATACCGAATCTCCAAGCAAGTGGCAATTAACATTTGCACACAGTGCTGTGTCAAAACATGTGTTTACATAGTTGTGTTGCTGAGCCCAGAGAGGCATAATTTGAAAGAGGGTTGGTTGCTTTTAAAAAACTGATTGCATTTGTTGTTGCACAATGCCAGCTTGAACTTGCCCTTCCATCCATACAGCACACCATGCCTGTGTCTTTGTATACGGGGAGCCAGAGTAGACCGGTTTCCCAAGGTGTCATATACCCCAGTGCTCTTAGTCTGTCAGACTTAAGAAAGAAAGGTGGTGTATGAAAAAGAAAGAAAAAAGTATTAGCAGGCAACTTTCAAGTGATGGATCCAACTTTCAAAGCTTATGAGCTAATATTTGTTGGTTTCAAGCTCAGAATGTGCAGGGACATCATAAGGCTAGTTGCAAAACGAACACAAGAAACACAGCATAAACCATAAAGCCTGGAATGTGGGGGAGAGGAAATGGTTGGCGTCCTACTAAACAAATCAAAATAAAACCCACAAAAGAGAGCAAAGGCTGAATGAACTCAGCATAATCTGGGCCTTATGAAGGGTAGTCTTGAAACAGAAGTAGTGCTTTCAGATGTTCTCCTACATATTTCATAGTAATTTTCCAAGAAAAATGTACTTGGGTTATTCCCTACACAGTTAATAGCAGCTGTGGTAATGTTTTTTCTGTCATGTTCTTGAAAAAGAAACCTCACCACAGATTAACCCAGTATGTGCATGGTGCAAATGCAAATGATCAAAGAGAAGACTAGTCTGGAGTAGCCATCAAAAGAAGCCAAATGATTGCAGAAAAGTCCAAGTACCTTTCCCCAATAAACAAGTTCCTCCTATTGTCCCCTCAGATGGTGTAAATTACCACTATAAAATAGCCAGGGTAAAATTTCCCTTTCAAAAATTTGGACCCTAAAAAATAGTATTTTCAAAAGCTCCTTGGTGATTTAGGAGCTCAAGTCTCATTGAAGGTCAATAGCACTTCTGCTTCTAATTCATGCAGGTGCTCTTGAGAATGCTGTCCTTAAATATATCTCTCTTCCATTAGAAATATATTTTCAGCTGTTAAGAAAAGGAAATCATTCTACTGGCAATTGAGGTACAAGAAGTCAGCCTGCAAAGTGACCTGTTACAATGAGTTTTATAAACAATTCATTTGTACGTTTTCTTGTGTGTTACAGTTCAAAGAATTGAAAGATTTCAGCTTCTTTTTCGTTTACCAACCACTCCTAAGAGCTAACTTTTTGAAATGGCTCTCAGCCCTACTCCCTTGGGCTGAGGGCTCTCTACATCTCCTAAAATAGGCCGGGGTGGGGAGTCAGTGCTCTAAGGGACAATGGATTCCATCTTAGGCTCTGACTTCACTGATCAGAAAGGCATGTGTGCAGCTGTGTTATCTGTAAAAGTAAAACAGTGGAGACAAGTGGAGTTTTACTGTAGGGTAAATTAGGCAAGGTCAACCACATCCCTGACCTTTGCCTCGCCTATGTCAGGGTAAAAAATTCAGATGCCTTGTCTCCACTAGGATTTTATAATAAGCTAGCAAACGAGCATCTGTTATCTCACTTGAGGGTAGGGATGGAGAGGGAGACATTTGTGTCAGGGAAGGCACAGCTTCAGGTGATGCGGGAAGTAGAGTTGATGTCTCAGTCTACTTAGAACTATGTCTCAACATGATTCTGAGGGAGCGTATTGCTGCAGTGTCCAAACCTATGTGAGTGAGAAAAGGATGCCCCAACTGCTCGTGGTTACCATCAGAAATTCCAGGGCACTTTTCATTAGAATAAGGCTAGTGTCCTAGCCAAATTCCATTGTGACATTAGTATTCTGCTCACCTAACGTTCCCCTGTGGTATCAGTAGGCAGCAAGGTCCCTATCCTTCAACCTACTCATTCAGAGTTGCAGGGGGAAAAAACATGGACTTCTGGTGTTTTCCAAGTCCTTTGGGTGTGCAGTAGAATTTGTGTCTCACTGTTCCACAAGCCCCATAATGACCCCATTTCTTAGCAAAGACTTAGTAAGGCTGTTGCTCGTTATGCTTAATGTGATTGTTCCATTATTACCTGGTCTTCTGCTTATTTGTAAGCATTTTGTCATGTTCTGAGACTGTAAACTCAGAGGGACAAGCACAGTCTTGTGTTGTATTGTGGTGTGTGTGTGTGTGTGTGTGTGTGAGAGAGAGAGAGAGAGATAAGGATAGCTAGCACTGTAGGACTCTGCTCCCTGTTTTGGATTAATAGGGCCGTGATGATGTCTGATATGAGAGAGACTTAATAGAAAAATACTACAATCACTTTACTACTGTACTGTGAAGTGTGCAAAGTAGTTAAGTGAGCTGCAAGTTCTCAGATAAATGAACTCAGAGTTTGGTTTTTGCCTCTCTGATGTTGAGTAGTAGCTCATCCTACTCATGAAGGGATAGCTCAGTGGCCTGTTAAACCCAGGGTTGTGAGTTCAATCCTTGAGGGGGCCATTTAGGGATATGAGGCAAAAAGCTGTTGGATGACTTAATTGGGGATTGGTCCTGCTTTGAGCAGGGGGTTGGACTAGGTGATCTCCTGAGGTCCCTTCCAACCCTGATATTCTGTGATTCTATGAAGTAAGCCAGGGGTCGGCAACCTTTGGCACGCGACTCGTCAGGGTAAGCACCCTGGCAGGCCAGGCCAGTTTATTTACCTGCTGACGCGGCAGGTTCCACCGATCGCGGCCCCCACTGGCTGCGGTTGGCCATCCCGGGCCAATGGGGGCGGCGGGAAGCGGTGCAGGCGAGGGAGGTGCTGGCCGCGGCTTCCCATCACCCCCATTGGCCTGGGACGGCAAACCGCGGCCAGTGGGGGCCACGATCGGCTGAACCTGCCACATCAGCAGGTAAACTGGCCTGGCCTGGCCTGGCCTGCTAGGATGCTTACCCTGATGAGCCGCGTGCCAAATGTTGCCGACCCCTGAAGTAAGCTAATAGCATCGTGAGTAAAGGGTGGCAAAGTCTAGTCCTTTCTGAACTTTTAAGATAAATGCTACTATAGGAATGTAGGAGATATTATTGAAATGAAATCTCTGCAAACAAGGAGGCCATAATGTCTTAATAATGTTTTTAAAAGCAAAACTGAGTTTGACAAATGGCAACTGTGTTCAGTAACAATAACTCTTTCATGCTTGATTAATAGTCGCACTAGCAAATGTATAACTCTGCGATGGATTGATACAGTGTGCTGCATGGTATTAGTTCAGACATCTCCAATGGTTCTTGAGTAGCTGTCTCTTTTAGAATTCATTATTGCACGAGGGGCAGATGGGTGTTTGTATTGCATATAATTTTTAGAGAGGAAACAGCAACAAAATACATTAAAAGATCATTAAGGAGTTGAAATGAGAAAATACCCCCAGAAAAATGTGTTAAAGATTAATCTTCAGTCTTTGTGGTACTTTTCCTTTGCTTGTTATAGCACTGAAAATGGATGACAAAGTATAAGCCTTAACTCTGTATTTTTTTCTCTTGGGTTTAAATTCTAATTAATTTATTTCTATGTCTACATGCATGTTTATAAAAATATATACCCATGGAAACAGTTGTAACCGCTTGTTATGCCAGGAGAATTCATTGTACCCAATTATGCTAAAAATCCACCATATATGTATGCTTTCATACTTTCAGTAATCTTTGTTTCTGGTGAGTACAGATATTAATTGCATGGTATGCAGTGAAGTGATTAACATCAATGTAATTTATCATCTGGAGATTTCTGAACATAAATAAATGAGTTGTTTTGTTCAGTGAGGTGTTGACCCCTTCAGAATCTGAGACTTATGTTTTTTTATTGTAAATATGAAAGGCACCACAATCAGCCAAGTGTTGAGTTATTTGATTTTCTGGGGCATTAGTCGCTCTTGTTTGTGACATTTCCCAGTTGTGTGCTCGTTTGCAAGCTCATTAATAAGGTTTTCTCAGAGGAATGTTGTTGAGAATGAAGAACATACAGTAGGGCCTGGGTCTGATAGTTTTGCTGTGAGGCTCGGCAAACATACAGCAGCAGTGTGCAGTTAGATGTTTAAAATGGGAAATAATTCTACACAAAACCTTTGTGTTCAAAAGCCCCGTCTTGTCTGTCTGACTTAGACCAAAGCCTTGTACTTTTTAAAACGAAAAATTAACCATTTTGCTACATATGGCCCCCAGAAACCAGATAATTAACCATTTCTTTGTATATGCCTATGATTTTGGTGGCTGTACTTCTGTTTTGTTAAGTTTGGGTATAGCAGGACATATAATTGGTGGCAAAGGTTGCAGAGTTCACCATCTGAGAAGTGCCTCTAATAGTGTAACTGGCTGTTTAACAAGAGCCGCATGCTATATATTAAATAAAAAAAACTAATCTGAATAACATCAAGGTAGCAACACTTAAGCTGGACATTCAGACTAAAGGTTAGACACTATATAATGAAAGCATGTCATTGTGTAAAAAAGAATAGGAAAAGGCACAATGGGAATAAGAAGACTGGCGCATCTTAACTTTAATATTTCTTTACTATTACAAGTTAAATGCTTAAATCTTCTCTTTATGTTTCAGGGATGACTTTTTAAAAGTCTGTTGGAGATCAGAAAGGCTCCTTTAGACCCACTGTATGTCAGTCATCCCTTTAACTGTTAGTTTAAAAATGAGATCTATCGATCTGATAGTTGTTTATTTTATAATCCCATGTTGCTATTCAACCATTATATGAACCATAACATTGATACAGTTGTGTGCTGCTAAGATGATAAAAGCGGAGATGGAAAGACCTATTAGACTCTTAAGTCCCTACCCATTCCACTATGAAATATAATCCCCTGATAAGAGGGGACAACTGATTTTAGGATAAAGATGGCACTTACATATACATAGTAGCCAATATACAAATATTGATGCTTCTGGTATTTTTGAAAAATATATTCCTTGAGGGCCTATCCCCAGGTCTTCATCTATAGTCTAGATTTATGCACTAATTGCATCTGCAAAGCTTCATATTAAAATGCCAACTGAATTTATTGCTTTTTCTGTTTGCATTTTTACCCTTTAACTCAAAAGTTGTGTTCTTATAATTTAGACATTTTTCCCCTCTAACTTAAATATTTTTTCTGACTAATTTTGCTTTTTCTGGAGTTAATATATGCAGTCTGATTTAGAAACTGGTGAAAATCAAAGCTCTATGAGCAATTTCCTTGTTAATTTTAATTTAGACAATATATCATGCCTATTAAAGTGTAAAACAGGTCAAAACCCATAGATTAAGGAGATGAGAATACATATAAAACTTTCACAAGCCTCAAAGGCTATTGGAAGGAGTATTGTGAAGTACATCTTGGACGATTTTTAAACTAACGTAAAGGAAGGTAGACAGGAATTCTTCTACTTCAGCTGAAAATATTTTCTTCTGAGGAAACAGTGTCTCCTAGATCAGCAAAGAGATTAAAACTGGGATTAACACAATCAGAAAATAGATTTTAACATATTAAGACTTTAAAAACTCAAAACTTAAGCAAGATAATTTTTAATTGAGTTATTAGAAGATTCAGTTTCCTAATTTTCTCAGCTGGCAAAAGGTTTGGCATTTAAAAAGCGTTTCATACTTGAAATGAAGAAACAAAATATTGAATGCTATATTAATGAACATGTAGCGTTAGATAAAGTCTCATTTTCTCAGCACCAATGCAAGTTTTCTCTCCGGTCCATGCATGCCCAACTTGGGTTACAAACTCCTTTAGTTTATACTGGAAATGTTGTATGGAGTGCTGTAGCTATGGTGGTCCCAGGATATTAGAGACAAGGTGGGTGAGGTAATATCTTTTATTGCACCAACTTCTGTTGGTGAGAGAGACAGACAAGCTTTCATGTTTACACAGAGCTAGTTGCCTTCTGAGATGGCTTGTGCAGCAGGAGAGATGCTGCAGCTATGCCTCTCTATCTGCTCTCTCGAATGAATATAATAGACTAGCGTGCTAGGTGTTACTGAAAGCGGCCCGTTGATATATTTTCTTGATCTATCTGTTCATATATACACACCATGAATTTTAGTGTGTTTTAAACAGCCTGTTTGTTCATTTGGTTGATTTTGAAGGCAGCAATGTGCAAAGAAAACCTTCAGTCTGATGGGCTGTATCAGCCATGAGGATCATTAGTTTGTTGCTTTTCCCAGGTCGGAAAAGTCAAAAGTGGGCTGAGTTATGAAAACGCTCTCTTGAGTTTAAAAAACATTTCACATAATGTTGTTGTATTATTAATGGCTCTGGTCCAACACAGTCAGTGTGTATTGAAAATGGATGGTTCTGCCGGGGCAGCTGTTGTATGCCCCATATCACTTACACTGAAATTCCTGAAGAGCCACGAGCTATTAGTGTGATATGAATCAAATCTGGTCTGATTGACACAGCCCCGAAGAGCATTGTCTGTACTTTGAGCATAATGCAATTTTCTCTCTCATTGCCATTTGTGATCACTCTTGTGGACAGTGAAATTACTGTACATGGCCACCAAAATTAAAGGTACTGCACAGCACTCCCCCATTCTGTATGCGCTGATTGTATTTCTAAGGGGGTATCGGAGTGTGATCACTCTCTGTCTCCTATTTGGGGTTCAGCAAGAAAAGAAAATTTGCAGTTAAGCATTTTACTCTTATTAAAAATGTCAGTTGCCTTTAGCGCCCGTTGGCCGCAGTTTACATCTTTGACTGCCAAGTCCGAACAGCCAACGAGTCACAGAGGCTTGAGCTGCTTTTCTGCTTCCACAGGAAGGGCTGTCTCCAGCTCAGGGGCACGTGGGAGGATGAGGAGGAAGGAATCTTGCTCTACTGCTACTTTTGCTGTCCTTGTTGTGTGCACAGCACCGGTCTCTTACCACACCGGTAGCTGGTGCCCCTTTTGCAAAAGCTCAGTCCTTTTTAAACAGTTTGACGTGCACATGTATCTTCAGTAGAAGCTGCAGCTTCTACTGCTGTGTTGTTCCCCCACCTTGCATGGTTTTAAGGTGAGGTTAATATTTAAGGGTGGTCTCTAAACAGGGCAGGCCTACGTGTGGTACAGCCTAAGAAGTGCTTCGGGAAGAGTTGGAGATGAAAAGCGCTGTATAAACTTAAAACATGAATTAAGCACCACCATTTCAAAAGAGGTATTAAGCACAAGATGGTCAAGTTGCCCGTGGGACCGTCTGTTTTGCATACAGGCCTGCTGAAAGGTAGTCAGTTTTGGGATAGAGAGTGACAACCAACTGCTGCAGAGCGTGGAGGGGAATTTCTAGCTGAGGACTCCAGTGCAAAATATTGACCTTTTGAGGAAAGTCATGGTATCCTCTGTGTACATTCAGACTGTCAGTCACGCCATTCGTTTCAGGGTCTCCTCTGAAAGAGACGTGCTCTTTAAACTGTGTGTACGCTCAGTGTATGCTCTTTGGAAAGAGGAAATGCCGAGTCAATTTCAGCAATAGCTAGTATTAGAGCTAGGCCGGCATAGATGCTGGGACTCGGGGTGCTGCTGCACCCCCTGGCTTGAAGGGGTTTCCATCAAATACAGGGTTTAGAGTTTGGTTCAGTGGTTTTCAACATCCCCACTTTACAAATTGTTCCAGCACCCCTGGATGCGGGAAGCAGCATGGCTCTATGTAAAGAGGTGAGAAGTGGAGACCGCCTTAGGACTTGTGTGTCAGGATTGTCAACAGGCGTTATAGACTTGTATCTTTGGCACTTGGGCAGATAGGCACCCTATTCAGAGAAACCATCGCTGGCCCGGACACGGAGAGTTATTGACAATGACCTCTAGGGAGGCCACGTGTTCCATGTACAGCACTTTTTATTTCATCGGTTGACTTAAAGACCACGGAACATTGTGCTTGGTCAGGCTGGCACAAACTAGTCTACCAACAAGAGAGCAAGAGCAAGTCTCATCCTGGCCTCTTTAAAGGCTACTTTTCGTGTATTTTATAGGCACACAACATGAGTGCTTTTAAAGAAATCTCGTCAAACCCAGAATGGCTTGTAGTAAGGTTGGTTTTCAAATTGGTTGCTGTTGTAGTGGGTCCTTTAGATGGCTGGTGTGTAAGCTTTTGAATGAATTCAGCTTAATAAAGATGCCTTATAAAATTACGGGGGTGGGGGTTTGGTGGTTGTTTTTTAAAGCCACTGGAAAAGTTGTAAGTGTATTAGGAAACCGCTTTAGATGACTAGAACTAATTGACTACCAGTACTGTACTACGGTGGTGTAGGTGTGGCTCTAACGACTCATCTTTGTTTTTATCAGAAATCCCACTGTATAATATAAAGAAGTGCCAAGATTCGCATTTCAGGGCAGTTTTGTTGTACGTAAATGTCCATCTGTTGTTGGCCTTATGCCGTCTATTGCTATCTGAGGCATGCCGTAACTGCCCCAGAATGTACTACTGCAGGTCTCATTAATTACAGAATTCTAGGAGCTTGGCATTAGAGCCCTGCAATCTGTGGATATCTGAGTTAGAGCCGTGGACCATTTTTGCAGATTGGATGCGGATACAAATTTTGCATCCACACAGGGCTCTACTTGGCATGTTTAAATATAATGTTTAATAGCTGATACCTAGTTATTGGAGACCATAAATTCATCATAAAAATTTCAGTCTAAAGATTTATGATAATAATGAATGATTGATAAGAATATCTGGAATATATGTACCAATTACTCGTACAGATTTACTTTGCAGCTACCACAAATTAACCATGTAACTAGAAGGTCAGCTGGTGTTTTCAAATGTGTAAATATTTTATACTATCCAGTATATGATCATTTTGCATCTCTAAAATGTTGCAAATACTTACTGTGACCTGGGAAACCAGCACAATGATATTTTTTTAAAGTCTTATGGTTTCATAGTCGCAAGAAAGATCTATGAGACGGGAATTCATTTATAAAAAAGCATTTATTGTGTAGCTATCTCAGGAGAGGATTTACTAGTGTACTTTATTCCATTACTGAAAATTATGAGGGTTTAAATTGTTAAACCCAGCCATGGATTTTTTTTTTATTTCCATTATTCCATATGAAGCATGTTAATGAGTTAAACACTGTTAATAAAAGGCAACAAGCCAATAGTATTGGCAGAAGAGATTCTCAAACAAAATAAAAACGTTTGAATTGTTTCAACCTTTATGCATACTGAGTTGTTGCCCTCCCCCGTTTCTTACAGCTGAGTAACTTTCTAAAAAATATATGTGGCTTAATGGCATTTGTGGTATTGAATTGATTTTTGCGTTCATAACATTTTAGCTACAGTTGAGATTGCATTTTTAATCTGTTTCAGCTGTTGAAGGCAATGATTTTCTTATTAATTGCGGACTGTGGCCTTTTTCCTACAGGGCCTTTCTGAAGGATTTCTGAGCTGTGTCCTTTGGCGTAAACGCTTTAATCCCCCTGTGTTTATTTTGAGACTTACACAAATTTCATTTGCACTAGGAAGAACCTGGCATTGCTCAAACAAAGGAAGCAGCAGTTATGATTTTTCTGTCCTTTGCACAAGTGCCTCCAGTGGAGCCGAAAATATTAATATGCAGCGGCACAAAGTATTGTCATACAGTAATATGACACACGATCAAATGTATCAATTCTGAGCACCACAAATATCTCGGGTTTCACCTCAGCATGAAGGCAAATGAGTTCCCTTTAGCTTGAGTGAGTTCAGAGATAAACTTCAATGTAACAAAATGCATTTTCCAGGAAATGATGGCGCTCTTATCTAAGTCTCACGTTTTGGTGTTATTAGTCAATTTAATTTGAGAAAATACTGAATCTATTTACTGATTAGATGAATGGTATGAAGGTGGCAAGGGTAGGAGTACTGATGCCAGGCTTTCCTTTATGGGTGCATACAAATCTGATTCTGCTCAATGAGATAATTTGTCAAACGGTTTGGTGTGTGTTTTTTTTTTTTTTTTTTTTTTTTTTTGTCATGCAGATAAGCCTCAAGTGCGGGTTTTACAGAATTACCCACTGCAAGGTCTAACGAGAGAAGGGGAGCCACTCGAACTGACATGCACAGCTTTTGGAAAGCCACAGTAAGTTTGGGACTTCAAAGGCTTGAACAGATCACCCAGTGCCAATTATGTCATGCTATAGAAAAGTGATTTTCACATTCTTACCGTGGGAAGTTAATGAGATACTCTTCATGGGTAAACTATTTTCTCTGCAAACAGTGAGTGCTGAAAGGGAATGTTCTCTGAATCTGGACATCAGCTAAAATATTAAGATCTTGATTTTAACCTGTATCCATTTTGATGTAAGTGATAGGTGGAAAATGTCTCCTTTCAAAGCTCTAAATAGAGCTTTTTCACAAATGGGCACATAGGAAGCAACTCTGTGCTTCGTGGCATCACTGGCAGTAAGATCTCTCTCGCACAAAGGGAAACAATGTGAATTTTGTTATGGATGCCACATGACAGGACATCCCTTCCTTCAGGGAATGGCTTAGATGGCAATTGGTTTGTAATGAATCTACAAAATCCAGGCCATTGACTACGTACTGAATCCTACAAAGGTGCAAGTATGGCTGAGTAATTATGTCACAAGGGGTGGAGACTGGCACATTTAGAGTTGGAGTGGAACTGTAAGATTAGCTAGTCTCTCTCCCTGTCTGTATGTGATTGTTCTGGGTGGTGGTTTTTGTTTTTTAGTGGTGTAGTTTTCAGTGTTTTGTGCAGTGATGCTATTATACAGTTTAATAGATTGTACCCCAGGACAAAACTCCTGATTGCAACATGTAAATTTTCCCCTTTATTTTCATGCCATTAGTTCTAGTTTAACCCTTGTAGCCTCCTTAAACAATTCCTCTTCCATTTTGGGTTTACATGCTTTTGTAGGTTAATATGTTGACTCACTCTTCTTAATCACGTAATCTAGCCTTTTCTCTTCCTTATGAGCTCAGTCCCTCCCTTTCTTAGGCTACATCTAAACTACAAGCTAGCGGTGTGATTCCTCCGCTTGCATACATGTTCTCCTAGTAGCTTGATGAGAACTAATGTGAGTATAAATAGTAGAGTAGTATGTTCGGTGGCAATGAAACACTCCTGAAACTGATGGGTACCACTGGTGGGTACCTTGCCACCACTGCCCATGGTACCACTATTATTTACATCCACTCTAGATCAAATGGAACTACCATAAGTGTGGACATGCAAGCTGGGAAATCACACCTTTGGCTCATAGTGTAGATGTAGGGTTAGTCTCATCATCTTCATTATGTTTCTCTGAACCCCATACCGTTTTTTGGTAATTTGTCCAGAACTGAAGAGGTTATTCTGGGTATAGTTGGACTTAGAAAAATCTAGATTTGGAGTTCTATCTCCATGGGCAGTGACGTGAGGTATATAAACCTCAGAAATGCAGTGGCTTCCTACTTACACCTTGCATTCTAAATTCATGTCCGACCTTTTATCCCTCCTCAATCTGTCTCAGTAGTACTGTTTCCCAGCTTCTTCTCCCCCATTCAGCATTTGAGTCCTTCCCCCAGATGTTAATCTGCATATTCCCAGTTGAATCTCCTTTTTTGATTTCTGTTCCCACGATTCTAATGTCTCTAGGCCCCTTTGTATTTTTCTGTCCTCCTTGGTAACTGCAGCTCTTCCTAATTTAGTATCATCTGTGAATTTAATGAACATATAATATACTCCCTTTTCCATATGACTAATGTTCAGTAGGACTGAAAGTAACCCTGACCCTTGCAGTGCCCCATTAGACACTTGCCCCAATCTGTCTGTTATCTAACTTTATGTTGATGCCTATATGGTGATAACACTGTTTTTTATATAGTGGGTTTCATCTGGGGATCTGAAAGCATTTACATCAAAAATATAGCCTTTAAGGGTAACTGCCAGGTCAAAGTGTTCTAGAAATATAGTTGTCATAAAAGCTTATTTTTCAAAAAATTAATATTAAGAGGAAAGTTTCCTTGATATTTTAATTCCAGTGGAATTTTTAAAAAAAGAACTATTCCCCTGCGATATTTGCAACCCAAACGTGACTTTGTGGAGTTGGATTAGAACTTGAAAAATAAGGCTAGACATGATCTTTTTGTGCCTAGTTACGCAGTAGTCCATTTTCATTGTCTAAACTTAGACTAAACCAAAAACTAAACAAATGTAAATGGTGACAAGTAAACAAGAGTTACAAAATTCTTTCAATTTTAGCGGTCTAAGGTGTTACATGTAAGGAAATGAAGTGCTTTCTGAACGTGCAAATTGCCACCACTGTACATAACTTCATAGGAGATGTGGCTGATGTCCCACTAGTTTACAATCTGCATATATTTTGTATAACATTTTTAATGACTCTAACTATGCCCCTTTAACAGTAAAGGTCATTTTGTGACCCCTCTTGCCCGATATTAAAGTTTGCTGTCTGTCAGAATCTTCTGATGACGTAGAATCATAGAATATCAGGGTTGGAAGGGACCTCAAGAGGTCATCTAGTCCAACCCCCTGCTCAAAGCAGGACCAATTCCCAACTAAATCATCTGCAAGCTTGAAATGTAAAAGTCTATGGCAAAAGAATAAGATTTTGGGGGTGTTATTTTTTCGTTGTCCCACTTGGGACACTTTATAAGGTGCCTGATTTTCAGACAGCGCTGAGCAGCAACTCCATTAAAATTGTATCTCTTCAAGGTAAGCACCCCAAAGTTGAGACTCCCAAAATCATTAGGCAGTTTAGAAAAGCAAGGCCAATAGCAATAAAACCTGGCTTGGCAACACTAAGATGAAACTTATCCACACAGTCAAATTTTGAGTTTCAATTTTAATAACACCTAGTCTGTGTATAGAGGTTTACATGCTTTAACTAAGTTCCACAGATGCCTGTGGACTAGGTAGGTAATTACCTCCATTTTACGGAGCAGGAAACTGAGGCACACAATGGTTAGTACTTGCCCAAATCCACACAGTGAATTGATGGCCGACAGGAGATCAGAATGCAGAAGTTCCCGCTGCCCAGCCCCAAGATCCCTTCTGTCACATCCATTCAGATTGCCTGGTGGGCAAGCTCAAAATTCTCAGTATCTATTTTCTTTACAAAAGTCTATCACTTAGTCACCATGAAAAGCCCAAATTTTTGTGGGACCCTCAAAAATGGCATGAGCTCCCTCTTTTGGCTCTCCAACAGGAGACAACCAACCAATCTTATCCCCTGAGTCTGGCTGCCTTAAGAATACTTGACTCTCCTACATAATCTTTCATCCAATGATCTTGAAGTACTTTCCAAACTCTTAAGTCCTCCAAAACCTATGTGAGGGAGGTAGATAGTGGTATACCCATTTTACAACGGGATACTAAAGCACAGCTAAACCAAGCAATTAGCTCAGGGTCCCCAGTGACTGAGAGTTCTATTTGGAAGTCAGCTACCATGTTAGTCCTTTTATTCTAAGCACTAGCCCATATTTCTCCCTTTGTAAGTATGTGGCTGTGTGGAGGCCGTGTGTTCTAGCAAAATTTCCTTCATGACCTCCTCCTTGCCAAAACGTTAGCTTTTGCTCTTGGCAAAAAAATCCCAACTTTCCTTTCGTCTCTGCAGGAGTAAAAGGTTTTTAAAAAATTACATCATAGGCTAATTAAGAGCTCTTCTTTTACTCCAAAAGGCAAAGCCAACTTTGAGAAGGATCTCAAATGCCTCATGACCTACATTGAAAACCTAAATTGGAGTAAATTAAACACATCGCAAATTCCTCACTTTGCGAGAGGGGTGGGGGAGGGGAATACTGTGGAACCTAATGCCATAGCAGAGGGATAGTGATTGCATTTATTCTCCGTTTCATTAATAGTACTGTGTCTACACTAATTCTTTCTCTCTAGTCATGTTGATATGATTGTATGCATAAGCACATGTTGGTAGGTTACTTGTGTGTTTTGCCAAGATGTTTTGTACAATCAAAAGGGTAATGTTAATTTGCTGTTAAATATTGTCCCACCTATCACACTCTGTCTACGTCTACACTGCCAATTGAATGACAAGACGTTTGTCTAAAAAGAACACTTCTGAAAGACACAAGTTTTGCCGCGACAAGCGCCTGTGTGAACAAACGCCCCTTGTTGGGGTTGGAAGTTTTTTGTCGGCAGGAGAGCCAACAAACAGCGGCTACTCTGCGTGACTTTTAGCGGCATGGCTGTTGCAACACAGCCATGTCGCTAAAAGCTGTGTAGTGTAGACATAACCCAAGTGTTTCACCTGTCAAGCAGGAGTTCTGATTACCAAGCAGCCCATTCGCCACAGCCTGCTAGGCTGACACATGCGATACTAATTTTTAAATTACTTTACTGGGTCATGGTGACACACTCAATTACTATTGTTTTTAGATGCAGTTTAAAGCTTTTAATGTACCCTACGATGATTTGAATATCTCTTAGTCAGCCATAATGCCTGATTCATAGATCTGTCCCTGCCCATTGGGACTGTTCGAATTGATGGAAAGTTTAGGCCGGTGCTTCTCAATTGTTTACTTTGCATCAGAAATGTGTGGTGTCCCATTTCTGTTTAGATAATATTCTGGAGTTTGCTTGTTTTTTTTTTTCCTTTACTCCTCAGAAGAGCAGTATTCAGTTGTCTTAAGAGGTACAGTATTTTTTTCTCTCACTTAGAGTGGTGAGGAATTTCTCCTTGATTCCAAATACTGTGTTGACGTGTTTTTGAACATTTAATGAAAGTCAGTGATAGTCTTACTGCCATTGTGAGACCTACAAAAACAGTTGTTCCCTCCACCGACTCTATAGGAATTTCCCTGTTCCCTGAGCTGCGTAACTATTACGTTCATTGTTGTTTCATTAGCAACAGATGAGAAAACAGGCTACCAAATGGAAAAAGGGTAATTAGGGGTGGGGAGAAGAGGCAATGTTATTTTCCAGCTGCTAAAATGGTACTAACAAACAGGGGAGACAAAAATGTTGCAAATGAGTCAACTGTATCCCTTTTCAGAGCATTCAAACTTGCTAAAATGTATCGATTTTGTTAAATTAACGTGTTTTACAATAAAATGTTGAAATTTAATTCATGCTTAAAGGGCTACTGTACATACAAGTGTAGCCCATTGACGGGTTTGTGGGTTTTCCCCCCAAATAAATGAGAGAATTATCTTTTGGTGAGGTCTGTTCTGCTTGGATTGCGTGAAACAGCACAGCAAGGCAAAAAAATTAATCTCCCAGGGAATCGTTTCCAATTGGTATAGGATAAATTGTAAGTAATGTAAGTGCTTCAGCATGTGAGACATGAGTGGTTCAAAAGCAAATGAAGAGAGTATTCACTAATCAGTGCATCTTACTCAGGAAGGTCACGTCATTTCCTTAGTGTCTTTGTCTGTCATGTGATCTCATATTTGGATGTGGTTGAAATGTTGAAAATACCGACTTGATTGTCGGAATTAGTAATGCAAATATTTTTCTCCCCCTCCTGCATAGGCCTACGGAAGTGAAATGGTTAAGAGTAGATGATGAGATGCCTCAACACGTTGTAGTGTCGGGTTCAAACCTTCTCATTAATAACCTAAACAAAACAGATAATGGTACATACCGCTGTGAGGCTTCAAATGCGGTGGGGAAATCGTCTGCGGATTACATGCTGTTTGTATACGGTACGTGAGGAAAAAACACCATTCTCCTACACTCATTTACACGTAATTGCTACATGCCACTCTCTGAAAGCTTTTGAAAAAGTAAACAGTTTCTTAATGCTGGAATTTCTGATACATCCGATGCATCCTCTCATTATATTTGGGGGTTCTGGGAAACCATTTCCTTCACTCTTTTCCCCCGATGCTAGCCTCAGATGCAGAGCCTCTGATGTTCAAAGTCCAGTAAGTGATGACTTCTCGGAGCTGTCATTGTGAGCTTGCCGTGGAGGTGGGATGTATTGTAAGATGCAGTACAGGGAAAAAGCCAGAGCAGAAGCTGGAGGGGTTGTGGGGAGGGGCTCATGGGGGATGGGGGGGGGGGGACTTAAGTTATCCTCTGATAGTCCTGAATATTGTAGGACTGCTCCCTATGGTGTCTTATCTAATCTGTTGTGCAATATCTGCAGCAATGGTGCAGGATTTTCTCTCCACTCCGTTTTTAGCAAGTTAAATGACTGAAGAATCAGCAAGTCGTATCCGGATCATTACAAACCAGTAAATAAGCTGGAGGAATGAGATGTCTTAAACATATCTATGGCTGCCAAACAGATACTAAAACATGCCTCAGCATCTTTTTAAAGTGCGGTTAAGTACCTACTTTAATTCTTCAGTTCCTCTGCATTATTTTACCATCACTTTTAACCTTGTTGTGCTCTTGTCATGGAGGTCGGGCATATAATGAAGATTCAATAGACACTTGAAGAATGATCCCCAGTCTAATTATGAACAATTCCCTTGTGCTACATGTGTAAGGCTAGTTCTTTAGGAAGACTTAAGATGCATGGGTTTTTTCCCCCCCCCCTGCATTTTATAAATGCTGCCACCCCTAGTCTGTGCAGGTAGCATGGCAAGCTCTAAGGACAGATCAGCATGAGAGCCAGTGGTGGTCAATCCTGACTGCTTCTAAAGCCCCCTTGACTTCTCGCAAGTATTGATAATTGATGTCATTTGAATGATTACAATTAAGATTGTGCTGGTATTGTGTTTTGGAAGCTTTCTCTGGTTTAAAACTTACTCCATATTAGCTCCGCCTGGAACAATACAGCTCAAAATCCCTTGTGCTGACACAGATCAGGCAGCTTGAGTGCCCAACTTCTGACTTTCGTACACAAGCATATTTTAGGCATTTATAAAGGGAGGCCCCTGTAGAAATGTATGTCTATGGATTTAATTAAACCAGGGGTTTTCAAAATTTATTGCTTTGCAACTCCCCTCTGACAAGAAAAATTACTACGCGACCCCAGGAGGGGGGACTGACGCTTGAGTGCCCGAGCCCCACCACCCAGGGTCTGGGGGCCAAAGCAGAAGCCCAAGGGCTTCAACCCCAGACTTGGGGGCCTGTAACCTGACCCCACCACCCCAGGTTGAAGCCCTCGGGCTTCGGCCTTGGCCCTGTGCCATGGGGCTTAGGCTTCTGCCCCAGCAAGTCTAATGCCAGCCCTGGCAACCCCATTAAAATGGGGTCGCAACCCACTTGGGGTCCTGACCCACAGTTTGAAAACAGCTGAATTAAACAAATGGTGAACGTTTCCAATATTTTCCCCCTAAAGTGCCCCAGAAAAGGTCATCTGCTTTTAAAGTGAAAGTTTATTTCATAAGACACACATCCGTATTTCAGAGTCGTTTCTCTTCTCTGGCTCTGGTGGGGTGGGGGGTGCATTCACACTGATAGTTTTTCCTTCGATCAACACCTGACTGACTTTGCAGTCCTAGAAGGAATAAACTCTTCATACTAAATGAGAACATGTGAAACAAGGCCCATGCTTATTGCATCAATGCAATCACACTTTCTGTATATCGTCCTAAACATCATAACTAAGGAGTTCATATGAAACTAGAACTATGGAATATAATAAAACAACAATGAAACGATTTTCCATTCCTTGGTGGCTTCATATACTACTTGTCCCATAAATGAGGATTTTAAACAAAATTTAGCAGATATTAAATGAACTGGTCTCATTCCAGTTCCTAGTGAGCTTCTCTTAGAAACAGCTCTAGTGGGAATGGCTCTAGTTGGAATCTCTGGCTGTTTCGGGCCAAGGATTCAATGTGCTCTGGAAACTGAACTCCCTTCTGAATGTTAGACATGTTCTAAGAGCGAAATTTTCAGAGCTCATATTAGCACACTCTATCACTGATTTTGCTGTATCTGTTGTGTGAACAAGAAGTTTAGGGCTGTCAGTGCTCTACCTCTCATTGGCACATCGAATTCACAGGGAAAGACTGCAATTAAATTATTTTAAAAGAAATAAAAATTCCAAAAGACTTTTAGCCTTGCCCATAGTGCATAGATGTGACAGCCATATAGGCATGATTAGCCACTTTTATGGTCTGTCGGGGGGGGTCCATGGTCAAGTAACTTTTCTACATCCCATCGTATCAAGATTTTGTAAAATCAGGAGTGTCTCAATATGGCTCGATATTCTAGATTGTATAAAGAAGTCCCTTGATGCTATGCATGTTCAGCCCAGGAATTCAGAGCTGTTGGTCTTAGGAGAGGTGGATTGCTCATGGCTTCCTTCTCTAGTGCACTGGTTCAAATCTACCCCTGCTCTGTATTAAGGAATACAAATACTATGCTGTGTCCTGCATGGAAATGTGTCGGCAGTCTGAGTCCACCTCTTAATAAAGCATGCATGTCTCATAAGCCATCACCACATTGGGCATCTTTTTCTCCGCATGGAAACTGACCCGTGGAAGTAGCATCTACAAGCCTAGTGCAAAATGCATTAAAAGGTTTCTCTATTGCTTGCCTCTCTACCTGTTCCATAAATAAGTAGGACTTATTCTCCAGGGCTGTCAATACAGGACTTTGTACCAGCACCAAATTGACCTTAAGAGAGAGAATAAGAAAATAGGGTGATTAGTCTGTCAAATCACTCCGTGTCTTAACAAGTCCCTTAATAGTTATCTGATGCAATAGAATGTAATGACTGCAGAAGAGCTGTGACCATCTGACATGTCAGCCCTACTCCACCTCATCAAGATTAATCTCCTTATAAAATTAAAATACACATATGTTTAAATTAAGTCTAAAGTGACTTCGGGCAGCAAGAACCTGCAAAGTGATTGCTGCGGAACTGTCCTTAACACACGCACGCGCGCACACACACACCTTTGTATTCTGCTGATGTGTTACAAGGATGTCTAATCACATACAAGATAAGACAAACTGAAAATGTTGTTGCCTAAAAATTGATTTCACATTGGGAGTGACCAAAGACATTTCCTAGAAATCTCTAGTGTGATTAGCACATGAGACTAGACAATCATCTCCCCCAATCAGTAGGGACGAAACTGTTAGTAGCAGTTTCCCCTGGTGGAGACAGTGAAACACAAAATTCAGTTTTTCATCCTCCGTGACAAAGGTTGGTGATTTTCTTCTCATGCTTTGCTCTGTCTCCACTGGTAAT
This sequence comes from Trachemys scripta elegans, assembly GCF_013100865.1. Taxonomy (NCBI): domain Eukaryota; kingdom Metazoa; phylum Chordata; order Testudines; family Emydidae; genus Trachemys; species Trachemys scripta. The sequence continues at coordinate 16,008,072 of NC_048318.1, read as the reverse complement.
AAAGAAACATCAGTGTAGTACCTTGTCAGCCTATCCCAAGTTAGGCGGATGATGAAGAAGTTATGTAACAAAGAAATGGACCCAGCTATTGTGGCTGCAGGAGAAGGACAAAATGTTTAAAGACATTCTTCATGAATGATCATTTTCCTTTAGCTGACTTCACAATGAAGCGAACTCCAAGGTAATGTTTCTTAACTTTCAGGAAGTTGTACTGAACACAATAAAGGTGCAGCATATAATTAAAGTTTGGATGTATTAATTAGAGAATTTGAGAGCTCACTTGGAGATAAAAGAGTAACAGATGTGTCAGTGATGAAAAGTTGACATGCTTTAGATAAAATTTAAAATCAAAAGCCTATGAACCGTTTCATGCTCTATTATTGCAGAATGATTCCTTAGTTCAAAGTCTTGCTGACTACTTAACACATTCAGTTTGATCATTTTGGGGCATTGATATACATATAATTTTTTTCTTTCACATCTTTTCTCATCTTTCCTCCTTCCCCAAGTAACTTTTGTGAAGCTATGACACTCTATATGGTATAAATATTTTATATTGTATAGCCTCGCACTGTTTGGTGGCTTTACCAGGTCAAGTGTCTTTTATAAATTCTTTGTAAAGAAAAACAAATCTCTTCAGTTTTCTGGGTTTTTTCCCATCCGGGATGTGATATTAACAAAAGCGAGGGCAGCATTAAAATATTGATATTTATCAGTCACAAAGATATTGACTTTATTTAAAAAAAAAGTCTCGATAAAATCTTGCATGCCTCAAACTTGATATTTAATAGTGACATTCTCATTTCTTTGTATTTATTACTAGCTTAGAAGTAGTTTTACATCCTGCAGAGATGTATTGATGGAGGAAGAATAATGAAGTTAACAGTTCTGGAAAAAGCGCATGAGAGAGACTCAATCTGCTGTGGATATTTAGTCTGTTAAGCGCAGCAGGAACTCCCCCCTTCCCCACCAGAATTTTCAAATGTAAATGTAGAAAAATGACAAAGCACCATTGTCTGTCTTTGTACATAGCAAATTGTCCTCCTTGTTATAGGAAGTTTGTGGTTTGTTTTTCTTATAGCTTTCCCATTCCATCGCTCTCTCCCATCAATGACTAATTTGTGCTAGGTGTGGTTTTTTTTTTGTTTGTTTTTTTTTAAGCATTTATAAATGACAGAACAAGAGAAATTTCAGGCCAGATCCCTTCTGCTGGCATAAGTCTGTGTGTAGCTCCATTGCAATCAGTGCAGCTATACCAGCTGGGTTCTGGCTCTCTGTCTTTAAAGCCAGTTGGGAAATTTGCCCCTCCCACCCCCCGTTTTTAGGGGAATAAAGACATCAAACAGCCATGCTGCTTTTCAGTGTCCTCGTTTCTCTCTTATCATTGTTGATCATTGTTGTGTTCTGCTTGTTTTTCTTAATTTGCCTTTTTATTTTCCTTTTTATTTTTTATCCAGATCCCCCCACAACTATCCCTCCTCCCACAACAACCACCACCACCACCACCCCTACCACCATCACAGGTATGGTACCTTCATGACCATTGGAAATGTCCTGAATGTGTATTGTCTTTTATGTCTATAAACAGAAGCCTGGCGGGGGGGAAGGGGAGAAAAAAAATCTTTATTTTTCATAATATACAATTCTTGTACTGGTGTGTTATAATCTCAGGAAGTTGGACAGTCCTTACTGCAGGTGTTCTTGGAACATGGAAATTGACATGTCAGACATGACTAACAGTCCCTTTAGTCCAGGACTGGTGGCTAATATCGGATACTTCAAATGAAGGTATAAACACCCCTGTAGTACATCTAACTCGGGGAGCAGATGTTAAATATCATGCTCACCCCAGTCGATATCACTTTCTGAGCTATTTATGCCCGGAAGCATGAAGTTTGTTTGTAATTTTGTCCAACTGGTATGATTACAAGTGCTATTCTTATTCATAGATGTTTCATCTATTTCTGAAACTTAACAAAACAAGCTATCTACCTCAATATCCTGCAACAATAACACCACCACCTAGCTCTTATATATGAGCCCACCAGTCAATTATGCATATTATTCTAATATTAAAAAGAATATTCTGTTCACCTTTTTTTAAGTTGCCTTTTAATTTTGAATTCCTATTTTCCTGTATTCTGGGACCAGGTAAATAGGAATACCCAACTGTCCATAATACACCACTCATTATTTTACATCGATCCATCATCTCACCTCGTGCTCCTCTCCACAATAACTACATCTGTCTTCCCAGTCACTCCTCATAAGGGAGGCTTTTCTGATTTCCCCTGCTCAGCTACAGTACTCGGCTCATTTTCATTGCCCTTTCCTGGATTTTTTTTTTTTATTTCAGCTATGTTTTTTTCTTGAGATAGAGGTGACAAACTGACCACAATACTGAAGGTGAGAATGTACCATCGATTGTCCAGTGACTTAATATTTCCTGTATTATATTCCATCCCCTTCATAAGGCAGCATAACATTTTATTTATCTTTGTGACTACCATCGTGCCTTAGCCGACTTTAACTATCCTACATTCCCACCCCCAGTCCCATATGATTTTACAACTAAATCAGGACTCACGGATGTGGACAATTAATTTAAAAGCTTCCTTCCAATGTGCCTTAACATGCTCTTGTCACCGTGTGTTTCATCTGTCATTGTGTTGTCCAGATTTTGCCATGTCACTGTCTTCCTCCTTCCAGGTCCACTGTCAGCCTCCTTACTATTGAACTTCGGAACATGCTGGCATTAACTTTTTCCCATCTCAAGACTTGGCTATTTATTACAGTTTTTATCTTTTAACGACTTTTTATTCCATAATATGTCTTTAACCTCTTACCTCATCTTGTCAAAGTTTCCTTCAGAGCCTTTTGTGAGGAGACTTTTTATCAAGTGTCTCTCGGTCTAAAGGAATGCTGTAACTCGGTGGCTCTTTATCCACTGTTTTGTTAATGCTTTCAAAGAACTGTAAATGGTTACAGAGGCTTACTTACCCTTTCAGGAACCAAGCTGCTTTGGCCCTATTGCATTATATTCATGTGGTGCTTTGTAACACTAATAATGTTCTCATCTCTTTGTCCTGGAAATGAAATTAGGTATTGCTAACATGTCATTTTGGGCTCACTTTTAGTACTTTTTGTATAGATGGGTACTCTGCTAAGCTACCCTTCCACACTCAATATCGTAGCTGTTTCGAATAATAAATTACATGTTGTTTGTAGCTCAAGTGCTTCAATTGTTGCTACCATCCAAGACTACAATAAGGCATCTTAGGCAACCTCCATGCTGATTCTACAGAGTTCTCCAACTTCTCCTTTTGGGTGCTCCTAGCTTCCTCATTCTTTTTTAAAATAAGTGTCACTCTTCTGGAAACTAAATATCACTGGCTCTTGGTATGCGTCCCCCTTAACTGATGTTGAACTTGATTATATTACATCCTCTGTTATTTAGTGGCTTAGTCCTATTACTGATGTTTGCAGATTTGGTTGCCTCACTGATTATTCAATATTTTGCATTTACCATTCACCCTTTGATCCCCAGGCTGCTGCAGCACCCCTCAGTATAAAATCTGTGCTCTTATGAGTTGGCTTTTGTAGCCACACAAATTCTTAGTCCTTCCCCCACAGACTGGCTTGGATCAGAAATCTACTGGCTACCCCACCCCTGTAATCCAGGCTGCCTTTGTAGTTTTTAGTGTCAGTCATTCTTCAAAACGTACGTTGCACCGCTGATGCGCTAGCTGGCTCCATCACTGTGCCCTCCCCTTCTCTCAAGTTTCCCTACTGTTCTTCCTCTGTAATCTGTCTTCTCCCATGTAACATTCCCTGTCGGCTGGCCCTGCCTTTGGAGCATTTCCGGAAGAGTTATTGTAATGGCTTTGGGACCTGATGATGATGATCCTAATAATCTAAATTTAGCTCCCCAGATTTCTCTGACAGTTCACTTGTGTTTGACACAGACACCTCAAGATCGTAAGATCTTCTTCAGACTCAGAGAGATCCACATGCCTGGTGAGATCTGACAGCCACTTATAGTGGGCAAGTCCTGGGTATCTTATGATTCTTGCAGCAATCAAACACACATTTTTGCCTGTTTCTGATGGTAGAAACCCCTCTCCCCTTACCTATCTAGTGAGTATAACAGGGTGACAAAGACCCCAGGTACTCTGGCTTCTAAAACAGAGCTAAAAAACATGTTTAAACATAGTTTATGCTCAGCCATGACCCTCATCAGTTAATCTGGTTTGACCCGTGTGAGTGGGGCCAGACTGTATTAGTGACATTGTACTCTGTTCTACTCTTAATCCAAATCGATGGGAACTTTTCCATTGACTCTCTAATGAGGGCAGAAACAGGCCAATTGTGCCAAATTCCTTGGTTTCAATGTGGACTTTCTGTTTCTGTCTCATTCTATTGCTGGCCTATCAGCTTGAGATTTGAGGCCACCTTACAGATATACTTTAACCTCCTGATCCAGGAGTTGTATCTTCTCTCAGCACAGAATGCTTTTGTGCTAATGAACGAGCTAGCACTGAGGCGTTGTTAAACTGAAATTGCTACTAGAACAACTTTGTCAAATCCCTCTCTTTGATGGATGTGATCTTGTAGAGTTACTGTGTCTTAGCAAGCAGCTATATATGTATTTATCTTATCCTGAAGGCTCAATATCTGCACTCATGGAATTTAACATTTGCTCCTCTCTCCAAATAGATTAAAGGTTATGGAACTGAACATTTTCCATCTCCATTTCTACAGAGACTAGACAGTCTACTAAATTTAACTGGAAACCCAAGTCTGACAAATGGATATAAAAATTAATTTCCACTCTTCCCCTGCATTGTTTAGTTCATTGCCGCCCCTGTTAACCTTAGAAGCTTCAGCAGCCAAACACGGATGAGTAAGTTCCTGCAGTTTTATACTGAAGCTTATCTTCCTTTCTTCCCAGTAAAGGGTTTTGCAAGTGAAATCCATTTACAAACTAGCATCATTGCAAGAATTATGTACAGTAGTAGTGTAGAAATACTACTTAAAAGCCTCAAAGGACAATACATAACTTCTAATTGTATTGCCTCCAAAATACTGAAATGTTCTCTCATAGCAGGGATGGCCAAATGTACTGATCCTCTGAGCTACATACGATAATCTTCAGTAGTTCCAGACCCAGGGCGTGCCTGCTTCAGCCCTGCAAGGCACATCTACCGGGGCTCAGGGCTTCAACCCCACTCCTGCTGAAGTCCCAAGCCCCGGCAGACAACTCCCATGGAGCTGAAGCCCTGCAATTCTCCTCCTCTCAGGGCAGAATCCCATAGCCCCACCACCCCAGTCTCGTAGGTGGAGAATAGTGGGGAGGCGTGGGGGGGCTCTGCAAGCCATACTTTAACTGAAAAGAGCCGCATGCGGCTCTCAAGCTGCATTTTGGCCATCCCTGGCATATAGTCTGAATACTGGTGAGTGTCTTTGTTCAGAGGTGGTAGAATTCCTTTTTTCATGCTTAGTCTTCCACCCAAACCAATTCTAAGCATTTTTAAATGGGATTCCTCAAATCGGGGGAGATTTTTATCTCCATTATACTTCAACTTCTCTCCCTTCATTCCCCACACAAGCTGGGGGCACACTCAGCTGCCATCGCATGGAAGCTGAGGGCAGTTCTGCCAGGACCCCGTCTTCATAAGAAAAATGAGCTGTGTTTGAGAGAGTTTTCATTGGCAAAGCTCCTATTCTCTGCATTTACATTGCACTCCTTACCAGATGCCCCCTCCAGTGTAGAGAACGCTTCCTGATTCAGGTACTGAAGATGCTTTGAGGGCTCACTTTTTCTACCGTAAAAACGGGCCTAGGAAGGGCCCATTTGTGCTTGGGCATGTTCAGTAGGTTCTTCAGCCATAGTCTCCAGTGGCAAACACCTGTTTTGATGATTCGTATAAAGCCATACGTGCTAGGCGGTGTTGTACAGCCATTACAGGAAAGCATGCTTTCTACACCAGAGAGCTTGCATCGCTATAACAGATAATATATTTTGTTACAAAATATGGCCCTTGAGCTGTACAAAATTCCTCCCCAGCCCATTAACAATCCCTGTTCAGTGCTGCCCCCTTGCCAGCCAGCCAGCCACTGCTGTCATCAGCCATGCTTCACCGGCCAGCCATGCTTTCTTCTCCATACTCTAGATGACAACCTAAGGCAAGTCTTGGCATGCCTTCATTGTCCAATCAGTCCACTTCCTGAGCATAAGTGTCTCTCTCACTCTCTCTCTCTCTCTCTCACTCCTGATGTGACTGTGAAAACTGCTGGCATGGACTTGACCTGATCAGTCAAGCTGAACTCTGGAAACAGTTCTGTCGTGCTGCGGGGAAGTCACGGAGCGTCTGAAAGAGCACAACCTTTAAACCATTTGCCCTGAATCTGCTGCTTTGCTACTTACGATTTATCACATGATGGTTTGATCTTTTCAGTATCTACCCTGATTTTCTGACCATCCTTTGGCATTTCAGCTGTTATCACTGGCAAAACCTTTTTTTTATCATTTCAAATTGTCCTCGTGGCTTTGTGCATTAAGATGTACAATATGATATGGCAGAGCAAACTGCATAATTTAAATTGCCCCTGGAGTCCTCACTTGAAATACTGTTTTTGGACAGCTGTTCTATCCTGGGAGTTCTTAATTTTCTTTAAAAATCCTTCTCTTTGGTCATATAGTATTATAAAAAAAATGGTCTGCCTTTTAAAGAATTTTTATTCTCTGTAGAGCTAATTTTCTTCCCCCTCAGCACATAAACTATTAATTGTGTACCTGTACAGTCATGTTTGTTGCCTCCTCTGCTATTGGGACTTACGTGTAACATGGCAGCCGTTTTAATGGAACGTGGGATGTACTTAGCATACTTCTAGGGAATCCCTAGTGTTGCAGATTACATGTTTGAGTCTATATTGCATGGATGTTCCTTTATAACTTGTACAGAGACTCGAGTGCAATCCTGTAGCAATATCAAGGCTCCTCAGCAACTCCTCACGTCCTGATCCTGGACTGGCAGGTTTCATATCAGATGACTTGCCTTTAAAATAATTGTGAAATCTTTTAAAATGTATTAAAACATTTTTTTAAGTTAAAGAGATGCTGGAAGGTTTAAAAATAAACACATCCTTATTGGTGATACCATAGATCCGCAAACTGTGGATCGGTACCGTAAAGCGGGTCATGGCCCCATTTTAATGGGGTTGCCAGGGCTGGTGTTAGACTTGCTGGGGCTCGGGTTACAGGTTCCCCGCCTGGGGCTGAAGCCTTTGGGCTTTGGCGTTGCGCCCCCTCCTCCCCCCTTTGGGGTCATGTAGTAATTTTTGTTCTCAGAAGGGGGTTGCAGTGCAATGAAGTTTGAGAAACGCTGCCATAAATGGTTAAAAACAAATGGTAAAAGTAGAACAAACTTTTCAGTTTGTCTGCTGTTTTTAAGTTTAAGCATTAGAAAGTAAAATTATGAATCTACTTCCAAATCTTATGTAAATGCTCCACTTTTTAGTTTGCAAATACCGGAGGAGGTTGTTGAAGTAGAAATGAAGTATTTTTCATACATTTTCACTTAAATGCTAATGTTTTATTAGTATTCCGTTTTGTGAAATTTTAAATGTGGGGACTAAACAACTTGACTGTCTTTTTATATATAAATAAATAAAGTAGGTGTTGCCAAACCTAGAATGATTTCACACGTAAATATTCTGTAGGCTAAAGCTACAGTGCTGGTGCCTAAAAATTCCAAGGATTTCCTGCCTTCCCAGATGAATTCCTCTGAATAGTACTGAGTTCCTGTCTTAAACACTCTTCCTGAAGGACAGGTTAAACTTAGATTCTGAAACTAAGTCAGTGGAAATTTTTTTCCCATCTTTGCATAGGTATCGAATATAAAAATGGGAACTCTTGTATTCATTAGTGAAGAAAAATGTTGCATCATTTTAAAATTGGAATTTACATTCTAGAAAACTCATTTAAAATGATAAATCTATTCCCACCACAAGTTTGTCCTCTTCCTGATTTCAGCTGCTAGTGTGATGAACTACAGCTGCCTGGGATTTATTCCAGGAGTAATCCAAAAAAGTTATAGGTGGGAAGTATGCAGTAAAACGTATTCTTTGCTGAAAGGATTTTGAGCAATAGGTTTGTGGGAGGTTCAGAGACCGTGTGGATTAATGGGGCTACATATGTACCAGTGGATGTGGAAGCTTTGTGCCTAATCGGTTACTATTGCTGACACTTTGTGATGCCGGTGTTGCTGTTCAGATGGAATTTAATGGATAAACGGAAAACTTATTTCTTTCCCATGAACTTCTACAATGGACGATGCTGGTTAATTCCAACCTGGTCTGGGCAAACTACAGATGGCCCCAGCAGCAGTTTTGTCTCCTTTTCTGAATGCTTCTTTAAAGATGCAGCAGTGTATACAACTTGACATTTGAAAATCAGAAAACATGAATCGGAAAATAAGAGCCTCGCAGTACTCTGTCGTTGTAAACTTTGAATGTACACACACACAAAGCTAGGTGTTTGGTGCTACGCAACGCTTCACAGGCTGGTGCAGAGATTTACACTGCTTAGTCATTCCTTTCCCCAAATTATTTATTGTAGCATTCTTGGTTTCTGTAGAAGCTTCCCTGTGTCCCTGATAAAATGTCAGGTTCATTTACCGTTAACATCGTACTCCTCTGACATTTTCATCCAGTATGTGACCACATTAAAGGGGAAAAGGGAGAGAATAACCTACATGCCTGCAAAGAAATAACTAAGCCAGTCTTACCCCACTGCTCTGTCAATAACAGCCAGAGCACTTTGATTTGTTTGTTACTTGTTTGTGATGAATAAAGTACTGCAGCAATCATTTTTACTTAATTGTGTATCTTCAGAAAACTTGTCTATTTTGAAGCAAGAGGACTAATGGAAAAATAATAAAACTGCTTATTCCACTTCTCCAACAAGATATAGTCTAAATATCTACTTACTATTTTGTTGAATTCAAAATTCACAGGGCTTCTCCATGACCGCTGGTATATCTAGTAGCTTCCAATATCTGTGCATGCTGTAGGAAGAGTCCTCATTCTAAAATAATAGCTACTAAACCCCTTATCCTGCAAAGAGAGGAGCATAGGCAAAGGTGTGGAGCCTTTTTAACTTCAGGGAGCTCTGTGCAGTTTCTCTTAAATTTTCTTTGCAAGGCTGGGGCCTAAGCGAGAGTGCATATTGTAGGGCTTTCTTGAAGAAATGTTAAAAATCCCAGACCAAGTTGCAGCACCAGATCTAGAATTCTTTCCCCCTCCCCACCCCCCTACACAAAGTTACTCAGCAGATCCTGATTATTTTTGTGAAACATCTGGTCTGCAAATGAAGCTGTCTCGGGGGTGCAGTGCAGTATACCTTTGCAAAAGCTTTGAAGCCAACTTGGAATTATTTTACAAAGCATGATCTTACAGTATCAAACACGGAGTCCATTCATCATTCTTCTGGGAAGACTTTAGAGATAAAGGATGGCTGCGGCTCGGCATTATGTGTAGGCTTGAATTCACCTCATCCTCCCTCCTGCCACCATTCAGTTTAATTGAAGTGTAACATAAATGAAATGAAGCTAGGCATTAGGTCAGTGGAAATTAATAGATTTTTTTTTTCAGTATTCCTTTTACTATCTCTTATGGATTTGAAATAAACCGGAAAATAATATTCTTTTCATAAATACAGAGCATTCATTACTTAGGGCATTGCTGTAAAAATGGTAACATCAAGGGAACTCATGCTTGCCCTGGCCTTCTAAATGTGAAGAAATCTGAAAAAAGCAGATGGAACACGATTTCAGTGAGTCTGATTAGAAAGCCTATTGGCTCCTTTTTTACTTTAATGAAGGAAATAAACGAGAAAGGAACTATATTGTGTTTGTACTTCTTAGTTTGGTTTAAAGACTGACACATGAAATGGGTGCAGTTGAACCTTATGTGCACTTTTAGATGCTACTCTTCTATCCATTCCGGTATGGGGTTTGTTTTTAAAAAGCCCCAGCAGATCTGTAGCTTCTTAAAGATAGTAACGCTGCAGTTCAATTGGAAATAGAAAAAGCATTTTAAGTTTTAGGCATTTAATTTTGTTCCTAAGATTTTCGTTTTCATTTATGCTGTTCATTCTGTTCAAGACTATGGACTAATTTATGGATTAGCTTTAAACCAGCAGTCTGTCACGCTCAGTGAACAATTTTCAGTTGGAGAGAAGCCATGTGAAAGAATGAGAATGTGCCACAGTGGAGCGCTTGTGCCACTGATTCAACTAAATATTGCCCCGCTGCCTCCGAAGCAATGCATTTTTTTGCTACTTAGTTAAATGGCTGGTGTCTAAAGACTTGAATGTTGCCAGTGTTTTCCCATTTTGCAGATATCTTCATATTCTACCACAACATAATGTGTATTAGAGGTTTAATTTAGTCAAGTCCTGGTCACGGTAAACTGAGTGAGTCCTATGTCTGATGCTAAAAGGAAGTCAATATTAAGTGAAATATGCAACTTTATATCAGCGGAGAAATTCCTTCCTGGGATACCATGTTTAATGATACTCATAAAACAGTCATCTAGTGCAGTGTCTCTCAACCTTTCCAGACTACTGTACCCCTTTCAGGAATCTGATCTGTCTTGTGTACCCCGAGTTCCACTTCACTTAAAAACTACTTGCTTACAAAATCAGACCTAAAAATACAAGTGTCACAGTCCACTGTTAGTGGAAAAACTGCTGACTTTCTCATTTTTACCATATAATTATAAAATAAATCGATTGGAATATGAATATTGTACTTACATTTCAGTGTATAGTATATAGAGCAGTACAAGTCATTGTTCGAATGACATTTTAGTTCGTACTAACTCCACTGGTGCTTTTTCTGTAGCCTGTTGTAAAACTAGGCAAATCTCTAGATGAGTTGATGTGCCCCCTGGAAGACCTCGGTGTACCCCTGGTTGAGAACCACTGATCTAGTGAACACAGTAGGATTATGGATGTGTAAAACTGGAAAGGCCGTTGGATTGTTTTTACTACACCACATAAAACAATTTTAGCTGAGCCTTACTTAAAATCCTATTCTTTGTTTTACCTTAAGATTAACAATGTGTTTACTCCGCCTCAATGTTTTGTTGTATTCTTCCTTCTATCCTCTGTACTCACCTCAGAATAGAAAACATCCAGTGTCAGCATCATAGGATAAATTTCATTTTCATAAAATTCATGTGATTGTTGCTATCCTCCATCACTAAGGGACCTGATCAAATGCCTGCCAAAGTCCCTGAAGACTCTCATTGACTTCACTGGACCTTTAAACTAGGAAAACAACACACAGCTCCCTCCAGAATTTGGACCGTAAAGTTAATCAGTGGGGTGACATGGTTATTCTCAGTATGAAATAAAACTAAAAGTGGGTAACCATGCTAAAATCCAGAGAATTAGTTTAAAAACTAGTCAACCCATGGTAAAATCATAAGATATTCTCGCAGTAGCAGCCCCCCTCCACAGTCTTTCCTGTTACTGCTATATTTCTTCTCTTACACCAAGCAGAACAGTAGTGTTCTTGAGTGATTTATACACCGTTTTGCATATACTCATTAGACTTGTATCAAAGGAGCACAGCAAAAGGCTAATTTTCTCTCTCTCATGATGCAAAATAATCTTCCTTAAGCGTGTGTTGTTTTAAATCTCTGAACATGAGATCATTCCTCTGCAGTGCAGCATTGTACCATGCGTTAAAAGAAGTAAAAATATGTATACAGTCCTTGTTCTGAAAGAAGATGGTGGAGCTGAGAAGGACCTCCAGAAAGCACGTTCTAAACCTTTAACTGGTCTGTGTTTCCTGCTGTAATCATCCAATCCATTTGCTAATCATAACTTTACCATTCCAGCTGCAGCAAACATGTTGTTTGACTTGGATATTTGTTCTCGCTTATAAACTGCTTGAGAACTTTATTTTTGTAAAGCTGTTGGTCTCTGTCCCCAGAAGAGGAAGCGAGATGCACTGTCCATTTCACACTGTTTCTTGACTAATATCTTTTCCAGCATATGAGTAAAAGGTTGCTTCTAGCACAGTTTTATTTAATCTTAATGCTGACATAACTTTTTTTTATTTCAGGAAGACAGTAAATTGAGACTGTTTGTAGATGCCAAGATGGTATCTCAAGAGTTGACAGTTCTGTAATTCTTTCTAAACAACACTCCCTACCCCCACCTCCATTTTTCCTTTCACCATTTGCTTGTTTAAAATAAGGCATTATCACAATGCTGCTTCCAAAAGAATAAAGGCCCACTCTTGTTCTCATTTTTGTTTTGGAAGGCTTCCATGCTGCCTTCACCAAAGTTCCCAGCATGAGAACGAGTGCTAGCATATTAAGAACGTGTTAGATTTGATTGCCAAGATAAGAACAGTATATGTTGGCAGTGGGAACAGATTAATGATGGCTTGATAATCTGTCATGCAAATCTTGGTGTAGAGTTTGTTAAATTGTGCTTTTTTTTTTTTTTGCTTTGATATTTAAAGTGTGCAGACTTTGAATCTGTAAGTATTGTGTACTCCTTGTGTGATTCTCGTCTTCACTGATGGTCCAGAAATTCAAACATAGACTGTCCTTAGCTAAATTACAGAGGAATAGCCCTTCATGCTTCCTATTGCTTATTCTGAGTATGGAAAGACTACAGTTCCTATGGTTCTGAGGAGAGCATGTTAATTGAGGGGGAACGCCTATGTGAAATTGTGTACTGTAATTATAAAACTAAACTTCCTGGCTAGTTTATAGAAATTATATGTTTTGGAGTGCTGCTCTGCACTTTGACATATGCTTTTGTTCATTTAAACATTGCCTTTGTAGTCCAAATGTCGTCCTTTGAAGCCCCTTTCTGATGTGACTGACCACATCAATATTTTACTGAGAGTTTGCGAATATTTTTGTAAGTATTGACAATTTACAAATATATTCTGAATAACCAGCCTATTATAGCATGCAACCAACAAATGCATGTAGTAACAACTTTCTGACCCATTCAGCATAGTAATAGGAGTCTGAAAGTAGAACCAGGTGTAAGTCAACAAATGGAGATGGATTTGCCATTTACAGTGTTGATGCGGAATAGACCCAGTTAGAATAAGGAATTTTGGGAAGATAATCTAATTGCCAGGACACTCAGAGCTGAGATGGTAGGAAGTTCATCCAAAATAGTTTAGTCTTTATAAACTGTCTATATGTTCACATTAAGCAGCAACTCCAAAAATATTTCAAAAGCCTTTATCAAAGCTTCACAGTTTGATGTGAAGCAAGTTTTCGAAACCAATATATTCAAGGTTAGATGAAAACAATGCAATATATTTAACTTGTAACATATGACACTCAGCCTCTTGAAAAATAAATGCTTTCTTCAGAGCTTAGCATAAGACTAAAAAAGAATCAGAGATCAGGTGATATTTCTCAGCAGAGGAACTGGCGATCTCCACTTGCTGCCCCAGTATTCTGTGAAGACTTGTGCTTTTCAGTCAAATGAATGTCTCATTGGTGCATGATTCATTAGAAACCAAGCAAAAAGGCCACCTACAAATTTAATAAGTGTTTCTGAGTGAATGTGGTCTGTGAAAACACTGTGTGCTAGTCCTCATCATCTCCCTGTTGCTTAATTGTTACCTCCTGATCAACCCTAAAATGTGCTGGATGCTGAAATTAAACTATGCATTATAGCACTTCTAGGTTTCTTGGCATCAGCTGGAGGAGGGGAAACTTGAGGCTGATTGATTGACTTCTGATTGGCAATGAAGGACCTGGGGTGAACAGGCTGGAGGGGAAGATTTTAGTGAAGGCAATGTTTGAATGTATGAAACCATTTCCAGGCTTTTAGGTCTGTCCTAGTTTTGAGCATCTGTGTTTTGGGAGTACTCAACCAAAGAGTTGACACTGTTGGTGTTCCCCACATTTCATGTTCCCCTTAGCTCTTGACCACCAGTAAATATCCTCCTGGCAAGACTCCAGAAAAACAAAGAATTTACTGTTTTCCTCAGGCTCACAGCTTTTGAATTCAAGGCATGTCCTTTAAACAGTGCAACTCACTTCAAATGCTTTTTGCCTTTCATTTTATTATTGCTTGTCACGCAATGTTCTTTGAAAGCTTGCTCATATATTATCTGTTCCATTTTTTCCATTTTCCCTTTTTTTGCATGCCGTTCCTCCTGTTTCTTCCCTTCCTCCAATCCTCTGTTCCCGTGTGTAGACACAACGGCGACGACAGAACCGGCAGTTCACGGTTGGTATCACATTCCTGTTTATCTACTTTCTCAGCACTGCTGAGTGGCAAGACAAGCTTGGGGGTTGGGGGGGGGGGAGGAAATGTAGTCTTCAAGGGAAATCATGTTTCAAGTGGACTGATCTCATAAATATAACATAATTTTTAAGGCTTGAAAGGATGTCTAGTCTTGTCATTTCTGTTGAGTTTAACCACCAATTGTTACAGTCCTAGACTAGCAGCAATTCCCCAAACTGATGGAAATGGCATGCATGTAAGAGCAGTACAAAGGGAGCGACTGATTTTTAGTAATCCTTATTAGTGGGGTAATCACATCAAAGATTAAAAAGAAATCTGGCTTTTGAAAATATGAACTCAAGTTTAATTTTTTAAGAGATGCATAAAATTTTCAGTAGTGTTTTTGGTTTGGGAAGAACTTGAGTCTGTTGGAAACAAGTGATATTTTTGCTATTCTGTAGATGTTCCACAGAAGACCCTCTCATCTCATAGGTCGGGAGTAAAGTTTTCATCATCACCCTGTGAGAAGAGCTTTTTAAAACAAACACCAACACTAACTCTTCTTATTGTCATAGCAGTCTAGCAAACCAATCCGTGTCTTCTGTTCAAATTAGTCTATCAGCTTGACAGCTTTTCTTGTTCCCTATTTTTAAACCATGTTCAAATATTCACTTCAGGCCAAAATTCCAGCATACAAAGAGCTTGGCACAAACTACTTTCTTTTTTAAACAAAATGACACCAAATCTGACAATTGTAATGAATTCTAATCCATATTTTGGAGGGAGTAAAGGGATTAATATTAATTTTTTCACTTTGGTAATGCAACTGTTCCATGTTTCACTCTGAAATTTGATAAGCCAATACATCCATAATGTGGAATAATCACTTTCTCATCTAGTGAGACATATCTTCAGCAACAATGAAGGGAGGGGGACTGAGATATTAAATGAATATGATGATAATATACAATACAAAAGGAGGAAAACCATCTTTGTCCTGAAGAACTTGCAATCTAATTTGCAATACATTTTTTTTTTCAATTTGTTCAAGAAATCTTCTTAGGATGTTTTCATATTATTCATACACTGCCCACCTCCCCCTCTAAATTATGATCACAGACAGGGTCTGTTAAATGCTACACATTTTCACATGGTTACAGCGGTTTTGTCAAGCCTCCTGGTAAATGAATGCATTTCTAGCAGCTGCAGCAGGAGAAGCCATTGTAAAGTAACAAAGCCCAAATGACCTCATAAAACAAAGACTACATTGAACAAACATTCAAAATCAGATGAACGCAAAAAGTTATGGAACCTATGATCATTAACATTCGAGGAGAGATTAAAAGAACTAAATATGAATACAGTGGTTGGGTTAAGTGACAACTAAGGGGTGGACATAACTGTTTGATGTGTCCAAACTGAGGGAGGAGAACTATTTAGAGGTGTACAAGAGGTTAGAACTTCAACTAAAACTACAGGCAAATACAGATGAAATAGGACTATGGATTCTGAAAAAGTTGTCTAAGCAAAGTTCTGCAACGGTTGAAAATTCACATTCGGAGATGTGCTGAATGACTTAACTCTAGCTCTTTTCTATTTCTAATCTCCGATTCAGGAATCGATTGAAATATTAAATTTCAGATTCCTAGGATAGTGCGCCATCGTGCCTCTCTTAATGTTGCTCCACCACACCCCAATCCTAGTCATTAATCAGTTTTATCCAGAATTTCCTGATTTAGTGACTCATCTCAGCCCTCCAGGCTTATTTCTGTGTCATTTTGTGAGTGACTGATATTACTTTCTATTTGACATTTTAAAATCCCTTATACTTTCAGGGGGACTGTGGAATTTAAAAATATCTTGGACTAATTAGGATGACAAAGTTAGCAACAAAATGCCTAGCCATAAAAATTAGGAGTGGTATTTCCTAAGCACTCAGTGTTGGCCAAATGCTGCCTAGGAGTTTTAACATGGGCTTCTCGGGAGCAGAGTTCGGCCAACACTGAGCGCTTTTGAAAATCCTACTTGTATTTCTTTCCTACTCCATAGGCATCCTCTGATCACCGAGGATCTCTTTATATTGAGCCTCTATTTACTTGCTCCTCTCTTCCTGATCTCATTATCAAAGTCTCTGTGCTACAGAGGCCATATCCCCTGGCAAAAGAAGTCTGGACGTGTACCTTTACAAGGCCAGTGCATACTGCTCCTTGAATAATTGGAAGTCTCTAGAGAAATATAGGGAGGCTGCATGAGCTTTATCAAGTGCCCCAACCGCTGCTAGGACAAGAGCCAGGCCAAGACTGAGTCCTGAATTTCAGTCCTCATGATAATCGTGCACTCAGCACCTACTGAGATCACCAGACAGGTCCTACTGTTCATGCAGTTTAAAACAAAATATTTGAAAGACTTCTCCACCTTGATTTTACTACATCTGCCAAGTCATAAGCTTGAGATTGTTTCCATAGAAACCATTGGCGATATTAGAAACATCTGAAACAGAGTAGGATGTTCAGGGAATACACATGGCTTGACTGTGGAGTAAATCAAGTTCTTCCTTTTTTTTTTTTCCTTTTACCAGTGTGGTTTGATTGAATAGTAACCATAGTGAATTGTGTGAAACCCGCTCACCGTAAGGATTTTAGGTTACTGGTTCTCCTGATGCTTGATCAGTACTTTCCAGCCAGAGAAGAGTTGATGGGTTGGAGGCTTTTCCCATTTTAATTCCTCTTGATGTTAAAGCAAAAACATGGGGATGCCATGCCTCAGACCTTAGGGATCTGTATAAGAAAAGCTTAATATGTCCAGTTGTAGGATACCTAGTTCATATAATACCCAACATTTGTACTAACATCTCTTTGGTGTCTGTCTGAAATTCTAGCCATTTGCAAGTAAAGCTGTTCTTTGCGTCACTGTGGGGAGAGTTAGAAGGGTCTGCCATTCTACCAACTAGGACTAGTAAACTAAACCAAGGTGGACATCTTCTTTGTCTGAAATAACACTTTTGTTGATCTCTGGGAGAACCTGCGCTAGTGGGAGGGAGCCCCAGAGGTATCAAAATGAAATCATTGAATCCATAACTGTTGTGAAGGGTTGATATGGGTGTTGATGTTGCAGAAGGAAATCTCATTGTTATTTTGCTGCAACTGTGTTCCAAATATTTGTTAACTAGATCTACTAATAGCTTTAATTCTTTAACTGCCTTGAGAGGGCTCCATTACACCAAGAAGCACTTGTGTTTCAGTATGTTGGCTAGGTCTACACTACCCGCCTGAATCGGTGGGTAGAAATCGATCTCTCGGGGATCGAATTATTGCGTCTGGTCAGGACGCGACAATCGATCCCCGAATCGACGCGCTTACTCCACCAGCGGAGGTCGATTTTGCCGCCGTCCTCACAGCAGGGTAAGTCGGCTCTGATACATCGAATTCAGCTATGCTATTCGCATAGCTGAATTTGCGTATCTTAAATGGACCCCCCCCTGTAGTGAAGACCTGCCCTTAATCTACAGGGGTGAGAGTTGTCAGTTTTTATCACAGAAACAACTTGAATGACAAGATGTGCTAGGCAAACTAGCTCTGATAGTCTTTTCAGCCTTAAAAATTTACCTGAGCTCCACAATACCTTCCTCTCAAAGTGTTCTTTCCCTAGGAAGACTTTTGGGTTTCTTTCCAAGCTTGTGTTGCTGGAGTGTGTATGGAGTATACCAGATGTTTATGTATGTTGGCCATTTGTTCTTACCAATCTGAGTGAGCATGTACACGAATGATTAGAAATGCATGGGCATGATATAAAACCAAATGGATTTTCTCCAAAAAACACTTAAAATTAATTAAAAATTTAAATCCAATAGATTGGTAGTAAAGAAAATGTGACTGTAAGAGTGGAATTTACGGCTAGTGAGACATACAAAACTACAATCTCTGAAAGGTTTTTTTGAGTGATTATGATTTTTGGAGTGTATCCTAGAGGCCTGGAAAAGAGGAGCCACGTGTGTGTGTGTGTGTGTGTGTGTATGCACGTGTGAGAGTGCGTGTGTGCATGTAAAACAATAGCCAAAAGAACCCTGCCATTCCTATTTTCTCATGGTACAGAATTTGCAGCAGTAATGCATGAGTGACTTAAAGCACGAACTTTATTAACTCTTCTGTTTAAAAATGAAATAACTAAATTTTCTTGTGCATTTTTTTCCTTTCTCTGCACTGTTCATTATCAGAACTCTAATAACAGCATGGTCATGGCTGGCAGTAGTGCTTGTGTTTCTGCTGCACTGCGGTAAACTGGTTTTACTGAAAATTTTTAAAAATCCGCTTTCCCTTTTTATTTTTTCACTTCATAGTGCCAGTGGGGCTGAAGCTCCCCCATGCATTTTGAAATCCCAATTCCCTGTATCAATAGAATTAATATGAGGGTTGAACGTTGTGGAAGCAGAGAAAGAACTGACAGGAAGGGGATGCAATGCATGACAGTTCTCTCTCTGCTTCCACAACATGGTATAGCAATGGCAAAAATAATTAGTTAAACATCTAAGCCCATAGACTTTGGAGAATAGGCCGGGTCCATTCCCCCCCATTCACCAACATCTAAATTTATTTGCTTTAACTGTTTAAAATCTTTGTTCCATGGTAGGCTTAGGAGCTTAGCCTCATAGGTCATCTACCCTTTAAGAAACTTCTCTATATAATTGCCGAACTCATTCTTATACTGCCTATATAAAGAGAGCATGTATCTCCGGCCATGCTTTCGTTCATCATGCACGGTGTTGCCACAGCAAAGACAATATCTGAACTTTATCATTTTCTCAAGTTCTTACCTCGAGTCAGTTTTAAACAAGCCCTAAACCAGTTTTAAAAAATAATTTAAAAACCAGTGCACATTGTACTTCACTACAAATGGCATATCCGTTCTACATGTGTACATATTTATCTGAATACATAAAAATAACATTCAGAAACTGTAATTCAATCAAGGGATCCTGCTAACAGCATACACATTGCAAAAGCACACCCTGAAGAGGCTAATGAATGGAGGGGAAGTTATTGATGGCATTTCAGCTATAATATTTAGCCAGGGAACAGTAGGTTACCATTTTAGTGCAGACAGAACTCCCACGAATAATAGCAAGGAAATAAATTGGTTGGAAAAACCCCTCCTAAAGCTGACAAAGAAAGAAAGACAGAATTTCATAATAAAATGTCTGTGACACCAAAGTCTGATTAGAGGTTGAGGGAGGAAAAAAATATTATCCATCTCAATATTGTAGATATTCATGCTAGCTAAGGAGGGGAATAGGTAATTGGTAGCACATGAGGGGTTTTTGATGTTGATGGTAACACAAATGTCCAATGGGTTAAGTTACTGTTTCCTTTCTAACAGTTCCCCACTCTGAAAATCAGGCTTAAGATGGCATCCCAAACTGAGCCATCCAAAAGCACTAACCACTTTTGAGAATCTTGGCCATATAAACAGTACAATAAAGAACAATCTCATGCTGGCTTCTGTATTGCCATAATAGGGCAGCAGTGGGCGCCTAACGGCTATTTGTTCCATTTGAAAATTTTCCCCTTAATGTATAACCCTAATAGTAAATAAAATAATTTAAAATGTTACCTCGCACGTCCAATCCTTGGGGCAATTTAAATAAAATGTCACAAAGATCTTTACGTATGTTTTAAGATGTCTGTCAACTGGTGTAACATGATTAACATAAAATAGAGCCATAATTTGATTTCCTGTCTTATAAGGAAAGAAAATAATTGTTGCTTTAAAAAATAGAGATTAATTACGGGACGCTACACAATGTTATTTTGTCAATATAAATCTGAATAAATAAATGGCATACTAACGTAATCACTTAAATATCTGTACCTGGAAGTGCTTAAACTTGTAACTTGATGTTTTCACCTTTTTAAGTTTTATTATTTGGCAGCAAAATTGCATTGGAGTGAAAAGTTAACTTTCATTTATTTAAAGAAGTTGCAGAAGACTTAGCATACATTTTAATCAGAAATGAAGAGAAAGGACTTTAATAGTCGATATGAAAGTTTAATGAGAAAAATCAAGAAGTAATTTACCACATATTTAAAATGCCTCGCAACAGGTTTTAATACTGTTCGGTGACATTTTTGAGTGTACCAGGTGCAGGTAGAAACTGAATTGCTGAATTGTTAAATTTCCTTTTGAAAAAGATTCTTTGCTTCATAAAAAATGCAGCGTTGCCCTTTTTTCATTATTGAGAAAACGAAGTTCCCTTTAAGTGAAAGAGAACACTGTACAGAAGCAATTTTAGTGAGATAAAAATTGAATGGCTGCTCTTCAGAGCACAGGTTTGCATGTCTAATTCTTCTGAGAGTCAACTCTAATTATATTTATACAAAGATGATCATATTATAGTAAAAAATGTGCAGCTTCCTGAAATCTAACAGTGGCGCGAAAACAAATTTCGTGCCATTAATCTAAATGGTTTTCTACGTTAGTAGATAATTCAAGCAGTAGATTCCAGATGACGTGGTGTATTTTAAACACTATGTCATTGAAAATGACAGTTTCATCTATAATGAGGTGTATGTTGACTGCCTGCTGCTTTCTAATGGGGAAATTTTGCAGGTCAACAATATTGTATAAACCTCTTCATCTTTATTATAAAAAAACACCTCTATACCTTCTTCCTAAAATCTCTCTCTCTCTCAAAAGAGAATATGAAGTAAACACAAGCTCTAAACTCCATTTTTGCCATTCCTCAATAGCAACTATGCTTATAGGAGCATATATAACATTATTTGATACTCATTGGACCACGTAAATGAGAGGGATTAACTTTCTGAGATTTGCAACTATATTGTTAAGAGCAACAGAGGGTCCTGTGGCACCTTTGAGACTAACAGAAGTATTGGGAGCATAAGCTTTCGTGGGTAAGAACCTCACTTCTGACTTGCATCTGAAGAAGTGAGGTTCTTACCCATGAAAGCTTATGCTCCCAATACTTCTGTTAGTCTCAAAGGTGCCACAGGACCCTCTGTTGCTTTTTACAGATTCAGACTAACACGGCTACCTCTCTGATATATTGTTAAGGTGCTTTTTGTTGCCCATTTGTCATTATTATTTGAATAATGGTAATGTGTCTTTATACAATGGATAAAATCATTTCTGCAAGAGAACACTTTCAACCAATGAAATCTCAGGAGACTTGAATGATATTTCTACTCATACAGCTAAGGCCCTGTCCACTCTAGGAAAGAGCAGAAATCTGTTGCCAGCAGTTTTTAGGTAATCTGGTTCTGGCCCTTGTCCATGCACAGCTGATGTGGTCAGCAGCAGTTCAGCTAAAACCATACTACTTCTTAGTGTATATAAATCTGAGTGTACATTCTTTGGCATCCAGTCACTTGCAACAGCAGTTTATTACAAGTACCAGTTTACTTCATCGCACTGGGTGTTATCCCTTAATTAAATAGAGTTCTTTGACCTTCAGATACTTTATTGGTGCTGACACTTTAACAAAGTAGTAAAGAATAAGATTGTCCTCGCGAAACCAAATTTTCTATGCTTCCCGTCAACCCCTCAAAAAATCTTTTTTCAAACACATTTAAAAAAGATACGACAGTTCAAACCAAAGCTAGTTGGGTTGTAGTGGTAGCTTGCAATAGCTCTTAGTATTTAAAGGTCACGGAAGGGGTTTATCCTGCCTAACTGCTTTATCAGCTTTGAGGATACTTTTCCACAAACGGATCAAGTTTTGAAATTTAAAAAAAAAATCATTTTCCATATCAGATTTTTTTCACTGAAGATAGAACCTGCAATCTGCTTGTAAGGCTGCTGTGCAGTTTTGAAATGTGTTCTTCTTTGAGTGACTCCACATGTCCATTCCACTGTAGGTGTGCGTCTCACGCACAGTTGTGGAAGATTTTTTTTTTTTTCCCCTCAGCAGTACCCATCGGGGTAGTATGAGTGCCATTTGGTGCCTCACGCCACTGCATGCAGGTACAAAGGGCCATGCTACCTCCAACCCCACTTAGTTCCTTCCTCCTGTTAGTAACAGTTGTTGGAACACTGAACTTTGTATCTGCAAGTCTTCCTCCTTTTAGTGTACACGGTGTCTGTAGAATTAGTTTTTAGGCTAGTGTAGTGTTTGTGTATATTTAGAATAAATTTAGGATAGTGTTTCTCGAGAGTGGGCTTCCGAACCTGGTATTGGACTAAATGCCTCTGTCTCCTGGCTTTGGGGCCTGTTACTCATGTAACAAGTCTTGTGCCCGTGAGCAGCCCACGCCCCATCTGCCTTACGTGTCTGGGAGAGGGGTATGTGAGTGACAAATGTCACGTTTGTAGAAGGTTCAAACCCCAATCGAAAAAGGATCGGGCTGCCAGACTGAAGTACTTGCTTGTGGAATCTGCCCTCAGAACCTTCCCGCTCTGAATGCGTGTGAGCACGTAAGAGTCCGTTACAAGTGCTCCCCCTGTTAGGAGTCCAGAGGCAGATCCTTGTTGCTGGCACTCAAGAAGAGACAATGTGAGTCTCCCAAACACTCTGTATTGGGGCTTTTGAAGTCTATGGTGAAGGCACTTGAGCAGAGGCAAGAACTCAGAGGTGCCCTCAAAGAGGAGGCATCCCCAGACACAGTCAGTAAGCCTGGAGGGATTGTTGACTCCAGAGGCTGGGACAGGTCCATTGCAACCAATCCCCAAAGGACCAGCACGCGTTTCGGTACCATAGACTCCGGAGCCCTTTCTGGTGCTGTCTACAGCCAAGGCTTTCGAGGCAGCCAGAGAGTTGCTTAACCTGTCGGTGGCAGCTGCCCGTGATGTTTGGGTATCTCGCCTGGTACCAGGATTGGAAGCACATGGTCCCAGTTCCAACCCCAGAACACCATTCAGTACTGGTGGCTTCTGTAGTTGTGGCCCCTTGCCATAGGGCTCTATCTAGAGGAAGCCAGCAATGATCTCACTGGTACCCCCATCTCCAGATTCAGAACTGGCCTCCCCGGTACCAATGGGGTCAGCTCCACTGTGATCTGAGGTAACGGAGTCCATTGGATCATGTGTGTCTTGCCCCAAGCATGCCCAGCAACCCGCAGTGGGGTGCCTGCCCATCATGGTACTGGCCACAGCCGCAGCTCTCTAAGGACCAGTGGCCTGCACATAGCCGGGCCCTGCCTCCATATCAATGGCCCCTTTAGAACCCTAGGGGCTTCCTTCCATGTTCTAGAGTCTCTTCGCTCCCTTCCCACTCTTACACATTACCTAGATGCTGGGAGCATCTGCAACAAGGTCAGTCTTCCCTCCTCCAGAGTCGTGCAGGCAGAGCTGCGTGCACAGGACTGTCCTGTGGAGGAATTAGAGGAGGGGACCTCCTCAACAATCCTGAGCTGCCGCCTCTTCATCATCTGATGAGGTGGTAGTGACTGAGCCAAGCTCTCACCGTCCCGTTCATTTCAGAGCTCACTGAGACTTGGTTGAAGAGGGTGGCTGCAGCTCTGTTTCTCCAACCAGAAGAGGTACAGGAAAGGGCATGCAGGCTTGTGGACATTTTAGCCTCTGGAGGACACTCTAGGGTAGGTCTCCCTATTCATGAGGCTATCCTGGAACCTGTCACGGTTTTATAGTAGACCCCATCTTTCCTGCCAACCACTGCTAAACGGGGTGGAGAGAAGATAGGTCCCTTCACGGGGATTCGAGCACTTCTATGATCACCTTCCTCCAGGCTCCCTGGTCGTTGCTGCTGCTAAAGAAGAAGAGAGACACGAGGCCTCAACGTCTAAAGGAAAAGAAGCAAAAAAGTTAGACCAGTTCGGCAGGAAGCTTTATTGCACAGGAGCGTTACAGCTTAGGGCCTTTGAAGTATCCTGAAGTTCAGAGACCAACTTCCTGATGAGACAAAAGCAGGAGTTCACTTCTGTGGTGGAGGGCGGCAAATTGGTTGCCAAGACAGCTTTGCAAGCGAGCCTGAGTGTGGTGGACTCTGTGGCTCGAGCAATGGCTTCCATCATCACTCGGCATGTTCATCTTGGCTGCAGTCATCAGGTCTTTCCCCGCAGGCAACAAACCTTTGAAGGCCTCACACTCTTTTCCCATAAGACAGAGGAGAGGCTTCACAGTCTTAAGGATTCAGGGGTGACCTTTATGTCTCCGGGGACTTACACACCAGTGGCAATAAGAAAGCCGTTCCATCCAGAGCTTTCCCAATACCTTCATCCCTCCTTGCCACGTACCCAGAACCTCTCCACAAAGAGAAGAAGTTACAAGAGGTGACCATCTCCTCCCTGCTCTTCTGCAGCTGCCAATTCTAGGCAGATTGGGTCCCTTGAACAATCATTTTGACCTGTTGGTTAAGAGCAGTATACCCCTCCCCACAGTGCCATCTTTCCCCACTCCAGTCACCTATCCCATTTCCTAAGTGTTTGTTTGGACTCGCATCAACATGGACCAGTGGGTCTTATGGACAGTGGAAGTGAGGTACGCCCTTCGATTTATTTCTGTACCCGTCACTCTTTGGGGACCACTCTGACGAGAGCGTGCTACTTCAGGAGATTGTCTCCTCTCCTCATGGAGCCCATGCAGGAAGTTCCATGCCCTTCAGAGAGCAGGGATTTTATTCCCATTCCTTCCTAATCCCAAAGGCAAAGGGAGTATCAGGCCTATTTTAGATCTAAAGCAGCTAACCAAGTTCCAAAAGACAACACAATTCCGGCTGGTTACTCTAGCACCTGTTACTCCCTCCCTTAGATCCTAGGGACTGGTCTACTGCTCTTGATTTAAAGGATGCTTATTTTCATGTGGTGATTCACCAGAGCCACAGAAAGTTTCTCAGATTCATGGTCAATGGAAGCCACTGCCAGTTCACAGCAGCCCCTCGCATCTTCACAAAATGCATAGCTGCAGTAGCAGTATCCCTGCGAAGGCCAGGAATCGGTGTATTCACCTACCTGGATGACTGGCTAGTGAAAGGCTGGTCCAGGTCTCAGGTATTCTATAGTGTAGCCACTCTTCAGTCTGCTTTCAACGCACCAGGGTTCCTAATCAGTACAGAGAAATCTACCCTGACGTCGGTTCAAATAGAATTCATTGAGGCCGTCCTGGACTCTACAAATCCCAGGGCTTTCCTGCCGGAGCAGAAGTTCCAGTCAGTGCAGGTTGTTGCTCATGATCTGTCAGAATGTGGTTCAGAATTGCCTCAAACGTCTAGGAGAGATAGTGGTGTGCATGACGTGGTGCAGCATGCCAGGGGGTTGGCTAGCCCTTGTGTACTCACCGGCCCATCGTCAGTTGACCTGGTAGTTCAAGTATCTGCTCAGATCTTGTCCTCCTGGGGCAGGGGTAGAACCTGTGTTGACGAGGGAGTTTCCTTTTGCTCCTCCATAAGTCACTCACTCTAGTCACAGATGCATTGGATCTAGATTGGGGAGTTCACTTAGGTCCCCTTCAGACTCAGGGCCTTTGGTTTCTTGAGGATCTAAATCTCCATATAAATATCGGGGCACTTTGGGCCATCTGTTTGGCTTTCGTGGTGTTCCTTCTGTGTATCGAGGGGCGGAATTCGTTGGTACTCTTAGACAGCGCAGAGGCCGTGTTCTAAGTATACAAACCAGAGGGAGCCCATTTGACAACGTTATGCCGGGAGGCAATCCTCCTTTGGAATTTCTACATCGCCAGTTCTCTCAACCTGAGAGCTGCTTACCTTCCAGGAGTTCAAAACACTCTGGTATACTGCCTGAGCAGGTCGTTTGCAGATCACCACGATGGTATCTGAGCCCAGATGTGTCCAGGTCCATTTTCTAGCAGCAGGGAACTCCCCAAGTGTACCTGTTTACAATAAGAGCAAACAAAATGTCATCTTTTTGTTCCTGAGCAATTCACAGCCCAGGTTCACTGACCGATGCGTTCCTCTGACCCTGGTCAGAAGGCCTGTTGTGTGCCTTCCCTCCAGTTCTGCTCCTGCCCAAAGTCTTGTCCAAAGTCAAGCAAGATTCTAATAGCCCCAGTGTAGACAAGTCAACATTCACTCTTCTTTGAGTAGTGTCCCTATGGGTGCTCACCGTAGGTGTATTTGCATCCCTGCGCCTTTAATTGGAGATTTTAGGTAGCAGTGTTTGTTTGGCCCACATGTGCATTCTCCCTCTCTGCTTGAGTCACCTACAGTGAAATGGACATGTGCAATTGCTCGAAGGGGGAAAAAAAACCTATCTACTTCTCTGTAACTGTTTTTTAAGATGCGTTGCACATGTCCATTCCATGACCCACCCTCCTCCCCCTCTTTATCAGAGCCTTTCTAGTAGGAAGAAACTGAAGGGGGGTCGGGGGCAGCGTGGCCTTTTATACCTGGATGCAGCAGTGGAAGGCACCAGAGGGCACTCCTGCTGCCCTGATAGGTACTGCTGAGGGAAAAAATCTCTTGACGCTGTGTACGAGGCGCGCACACAGTGGAATGGACATGCACAACACATCTCAAAGAACAGTAGTTCTGGAAAGGTAGGGTAACCTTTTTATCCAAGATATCCATAAATTGATAAAATGCTGTTTGTGTCAACATTGGCCAAGGATTTCAATTTGTATTGTAACTAGAAATAAAATTTTACATACACACACGTGTAATCTAAATAGAACTGTAATAAAGTGATACATCACACCATTTGACAGTTAACAATCAAGGTTTGGGAAGGGTTTTTGCATGCTGTTATGGATGAGTGATTTTGAACATTCACCTTCATGTTTCATGTGTTTTAAACCGTGTAGACTGAGGAATCTTTCTGACAG
The DNA here is from genome assembly GCF_013100865.1 of Trachemys scripta elegans. Lineage (NCBI taxonomy): Eukaryota > Metazoa > Chordata > Testudines > Emydidae > Trachemys > Trachemys scripta. The sequence goes on along the minus strand of NC_048318.1, from coordinate 15,981,041 downwards.
TCTATCAGTACTAAAGTAGACGATTGGAGAACTGCATTTACAAGCTAATCTATTCAAACCATCCAAAGGTGGCAAGTGACTGACTCACTTTTTTTTCCAGTAAATCCATCCTCAATTGTTAAGTGTATTATTGTTGTCCCTTGAGGAATATAAAGAAAAACGAGTTTGTTTTTACTTGTAAGGCTTTACTCGGTTGCCAAATTCCGCAGAGGAACTGGACTATGGGGATCTCTCAGGTAAGGGCGAGTAATTAGGTAAAACAGTGTTGTGTTCAATCTGTGGATACTGCGTCCACTTTGATTTCTGCATCTTGGCCATTTTGCATTGCACAGTTGCTGTTGTGTAGCAGTGAAATATAGAAGCCTGTCTTTTAGAAATATACTTGTTTTCTGCTTCTTTTTCCTCTCTCAATATTGGCATGCATTTACATATTAACATACTTCAGAATGGGGGCAGGGAAATGTATGCAATACGATGTAATTCATATTTCAGGTTGTCAAACAGCAACTGTAAGTTCAGTGGCTTGAAATAATATTTTAATCCTAATTAGAGAATGGTTCAGTTGAAATTTTGTTACATTTGTAAAACACTCCCGGATGTTGGATTGTATGAACGTCTATAAAAATGCAGTTTGCGCTAAATCCACCCTGCCTGCTACTTCATGTTGTGCTGGGAAATTGTCATGACATGATTATCTCAAATGGGGAGAGAAAGGGACAATTCTTTTATCATGCGCTATAATGTAAATTAATTAGATGCTTTGAACCTTTTTTCACAGCAGACTGAGCAACTTGCACAAGTAGGTTTTATTGCTGATTTCCCAAATGCAGGCATTACTGTTACAAATTAAGAAACAAACCTCTCTTCAGCGGGTGATTTGGGAGGGGTGGTTGTAGTTGAAACACAGACATAAACTATGGTACATAGATGTATGTTAAATCACTTGGTCTCACTTACATCTAGTCAGATGAGCTCTTTCTGAACATTCTAAATACTCTAATTTAGCACCTGCTGTCACTGCTTCACTTTTAATTGTTCGTTTTACTGACCCATTTTTATTTGTGCTGTGAGGTCTTGAGTGCACGTGAACTGTGAGGCACCATGTGAGACTTTTAAACAGTCAAGAAAGAAATGGGCCATATGGGTTCCCCTTCAGGCGTCAGAATGGGGCTCTTCCATAGTACACAAAATCATGGTGAAGCAGACCCACTTTTAAGTCCTGCTTCCATTGTGGGACTCCTGGCAATTGTTGAGGGGGGCTGGCTGCAGGGTCCATAGGTACTTGGGAGCAGCGCTGCCCAGAGGCATCGTCTTGATTTGATGCTTCTCCATTTTGTAGTTTAAAAAAAAAAGTCCAATTTGATACCTTTTTTTTAATTCATAGAAAGTTTTTCGTTTAATTCGCAGTAAACTTATCTGCGTCTTTTTGTGTGTGCCACTAGAGGTGTAAATTGGCCAAGTGGTTAGACATTATTGAACTACCGTGCATTTTATCTGAATAAGACATCCCATGAGCTGTTCAACAGCTGTAGAGCCCGGCGGTGCTGATACCTGATACCTCAGGCCTGAGCCAGTCCTGATAGCTAAGAAGTACCAGGTGTTTGTGATGTATCAATGTATGGAGGGGAAATGATTGTTTTGATTTGATAGTTAATTAGAACAAAAAAACTATAACCAATTAACTGAATAACTTAGAGAGGAATTCCGTAGTCGAATTGCTGAAATGAATCTCTTCCATCACTCCTGTTGCTCCTTTTTGAGTGGAGCTGCCTGTCTCTCAAATTCCTGACCACAGCACAAACTCTCAAACTGAGTGTAGCGGGCTGTTGAGGAATGGATAGTACTGACTGGCATAGGGACAAGGTAATAATTTTGTTTAATTTTCCCATTTTGCTTCCAATGCAGCCAGTGACTCATTCTGTCTAGAGGCATTGACAGGATAGCATATTTTCTGCTGATAGGTGTGTTTTTCTATTTGAAGCTTTAAAATGTAGGGCTACATTTTCAAAAATCTTCACGAAATCCATTGCTAACACATCTGCTGCCCATACCAAGTGGGTGAGAAGGTGTCCTGTTTGCACGAGCACATGCCCATTTGGTATGTTTTTGCAGATGTAAAACAGACCATCTGTTTTGAGAACTTGGTCTATAGGTTATTAATATTTTGTAGATTTTTAAAAACTGTTTTATTACTTATGCGCGTGTGCCCAGAGATGAACGCCACCAACTTTAGTCATCAACGTCACTTAGAATTACAAAAGTGTCTCATCCTCTTCCTTAGCTATAAACCAGCATACACTAACCCCTTAAGCAAAAGTCTGAGGGTATGTCCACACTGTAATAAAACACCTGTGGCTGACCAGGGTCAGCTGATTTGGACTCGAGGGGCTCAGGCTCTGGGGCTGTAAAATTACAGTGTAAATATTGAGGCTGAGGTTGGAACCTGGGTTCTGGGACACTGCGAGAGGGGAGGGTCCCAGAGCCCAGGCTCCAGTCCAAACGTCCGCACTGCAATTTTATAGTCCTACAGCCCCAGCCCTGCAAGCCCAAGTCAGCTGGCACAGGCCTGCTGCGGGTGTTTTATTGCAACGTAGACATACCCTGAGTAGCCAGATGGGCCGTCCGTCATGCCCAGAAGGTCAGTCAGCAAACTCAGGCTTTCCGACATATGGTAAAGGTAAGTTCCGAGTCGAGAGCCACCTACTGAAAATGCCCAGCCTCCAAACTTCCAGTTCTAAGGCCTATGAGTGAGTGTCCAGCTGATCTCATCTCCTTTACATGTATGCTGGGAGACTGGCATTTTGGTGGCTAGCCGATATTCAAACACGTTGGGCTTCAAAAATGAATAGCAACACCTTGAATTGCACCCAGAGTTGAACAGGAAGCCCCTCCAGACAGAATTATTGATGAGCTCTGGCATCATTAAATGCTAGTTCAGCAACAGGGTTTGCGCAGTATGACATTTATTTCTGGTATTCACACCCTGCTAAATAGTTCCCCCGGGGGCTCTCCGAACAGTACAATTTTATATAATGCATCTATTCCCCTGCATCCAGGTAGGTAGGTTCCAGTGGCCTGTATGACTTTTGCTGCTTGAGGTACATATGTCCCTATGACTCAAACATTTGCTCTGTAACATAAGACCCTATTGCTGTGAAATAATTTGTTTTATGCTCACAGGAACTCATATGAAATTATTCCCCCATCAACCCCTCCTTGGCACCATAGTATCAGGGGTATCATAGCTGTAGTCTTGTCAATCACTCACCTGTCACAAGTGCTAAGATGTTTTTTTGCTTATGATTGTAATAATCCAGTTAAATTAATTCAGTAAATTGTAGTTTCCCTCCCCACAGATGCATTATAGTCATCTTACTTTTCTCAACAGTGGTGATACACATCTTGTAAAACACTGAACAATCAAGGAAAAACCATGTAGCCTCTGCATCTGGTTTGATTAGCTAATCAAAACCTGATTAGCATCTTTGTTCAAGGGGGATGCTGATTAATCAATTACTATTGATTGTAAGCGTGGCTTCATTCTCTAGCAGAGAGATGTCTGAAGAAACAGCCAATAAAAATTGAGCAGCTGTCATAGTGATTAAATTTATTAAAACAAGATACATTATTTTTTATGAAGCTATCTTGAAATGGGTCACTGCAGAGGAGCTTATTGATTGAAGAAGGATGAACTCCTTGAATTTCTATAGTTTAAGTTAGAGACCAAATTCAATTATAATACAAGACAAACAGGTTAACACCAGTCTTAAACAGTCCATCAATAAATTAGAGTAGGTGTAGCGCACTTAATGCTAAACTGTCATCATGAATAATAATATCATCCATTCCTACTGCATCCGGGTAGCAATTCCAATCCTTCCCTATTTATGGATGAACATGACACATTTCTCCAAACTAATGACAGGCACGAAAAATCCCAAACCCCATTGCTGCTTTAGCTGATACCGTTTTCATAGGCAGCTTGATAAAACTCACCACAAAGCAAGTTGACCAATCAAGGTACTTCTTTAAATAGAAAATGCACTTTGAAAATGTTCATGGTCAATGTTTTTTTCTTAGCCTCCTAGTTATTAGCAGAGATAGACTGGCTTTTTTTATTACATGTTGTTATGCCTTTTAGACAGTGGGTAACATCTTCAAAAGTGCCAAAGTGATTTAGCGGCCAGAGTCCCATTATGAAACGTGATTTAGGTAAGGAGCCTAAATCTCATTGAAAGTCAATGGGCCATAGGCTCCTAAGTCACTTTGGAAAATGGGACTTTGTCTCCTAAGTCACATATGCACTTTTGAAAATGGTATTCATTAACTTTACCTTTTAAAAGTAAGATATTTACTGGGCTTAGGGGTTTTTTTAAAAAGCATCACTTGTTTTCCCTTCTCCAGCACAATCCATGTATTGCAAAAACATGAGTAGTATGGTAGCTACGAAGAGACTTTAAAAAAAATTGTCCCACATCATAGCTTAAAAATTAATTTCCCCCTAGAAATGGAAGTGCTGTTAAGAAATTTTTGTGGGAGTACAGCGGTAAATCTCAATTGCCGAAATTAACGGCCAAGCTGCGCATGCACAAAGGGATCTATCAATCTTCTGCTTTTACAGTACAAATGTGCACAGAAGAAACTTCAGAGCTGTCAGTTACCCCCCTATTTCTCCCCCCAGAAAATGTTTTAAGACCTTGGTCTCCATAGCAGAATGTAAACCAGAAAAAATAGACATAGCAGCTACAGTAAATCAGTGGAGTAAAACACTCTGTTCCCTGAGCCAGAGGTGGGACAAACTATATCTCCTTAAGTGCTTTAGTTACACTGTGCCCCAGGTGGTAGAAATAGAGCCTTAATGAGCCACAATGGTGGAGCACATGGAATTGCACTAAGAACCACTGTGAAGGTGCATTGTTAAAAACAGTCCTTGAGGCTAGTCTGGCCTGGTGATGCGGTGCTGGACATCAAGTTCAGAACCTAAAGTTTCTATGCACCTTGGGGGTTGGGAGTGTTGTGAAGAAACCTTCATCCCTTTAGTCACCCCGGGAGCTACTGTGAAGAACCTTGACTCATTATGGGGGCAGCTGTTTTGTGCAAGGGGGACAGGCTGATATAAACCCAGCTTCTCAGTTTTAATTACCAGGCCTAAATTCCATCTAGGACTTGAACTTGGTCACCTAGGGCTTTCAGTTCTTGTGCAGATTTTTTAAAATAAAACATTCCATTTCGGTCAGTGGTTTTACAGGTGTGTTGCTTTTTTTTTTTTTTTTTTTTTAAAAAACCTTCTAAATCAGATATGACTTGGATTTTAAATTCGGGCAAGTGATGAGTCCATTGTCGTATCTTATCCAGTCGTTCTCAAGCTCTAAGGCTTAAGTTCTCACCGCTTGCAAAGAGTAAAAAGAAACTCAAGGGATCTGGAAAATACAAAATATTACATCTAAAAAATGGCCCAGTAAACACAGAATCAGACAGAACCATTCACCAGTTACCTGGAAAAGATCTGCCACAGTCTAGCCCAGAGCTCCAATCTTGCTCTAGCTGTTTTAACCCACGCTATCCGAAAACTGCCACCAAAATCCACTCCCTTCTTTTCAGACAATCGATAGTCTCCAGTATTCTGGTTGTTTTAAAACAGTTACTTCTCTGGAAGTCCAAAATATCATGTCTGCTTTGGAAACTGGGGTTAAGTAGTTGTTAGTCTTTAAAACTATAAATTAATTAAAACAGGATATTCAGGTTTAAAAAGCAGCAATTAACGGCATATGGTACTGTGCAAATGATTCTGGACAGAAATTTGTCTGGAATCAAAAGATGCATAAGCAGTTTCACTGATCAGTTTCATAGTCCAACATGGTGCTTTCGACTGTGTTTTCTCCTAATTTATCCTCCCTCTCACAAAAGGTAAACATGAGGCTACTAGGGATTTTTCCTTAAGCCAGAAAAACAGGTACGCAAAGAACTGAAATGCTACAGGTTTCAGGGTGGGAGCCGTGTTAGTCTGTATCAGCAAAAACAAGAAGGAGTCCTTGTGGCACCTCGCTGTTTTTGCTGAAATTCTACAGATTGCACACTGCCAGGGGTTCACTATTAACTGTATTATTTAATCCATCCTCCCCAGAAATCTGGAACTATATCTAACAGATCTATGGTGTTGAATAGATACTATACAAAAGAGCGTTTCCTTTTTCCCTTATGTATACTGTTTATCAGATATGCTCATTTCAAGGAAAACTTCAGGTTTAATATATTGTCAAAGCTCGGATATTTCTTAATTTGTGGATAATGTAACAGTTGACTTATCCAGTTTAAAAAAAATTTAAAATAACTTCCAAAGTCTCCAATTCCCTGTACTTTTAAATGGGAGCAGAATGTTCTTGCTGTTAGTTCATATCAAGCTGATCCCCTGGTTGAGACATTCGCTGTTGTATCAGCCCCCAATTCAAAGTCGTCATCTCCATTTTTTCCCTCAATGGAGGCAGTACAACAGTGTTTAAAAATTCATTGTTTCAACCTATATTAAGTTATTAATATAGCCCTCTAAGGAGGTGGTGAAACAAATCACTGCAGTTTTCCTTTAAGATGCTTTGACATATTAGAACCGTACTTGGATGACTTTTTTTTCTTTTGCTACGGTGCAAAGTAGTTGCTGAATAGTGCTGTACCACTGCATGCTGCTCAGAGAGCAACATGCAACACTGTATATTCACCTGTTTCTTACCTTCCTACATTGCTTCCTCTCAACCAAACACACCCTTAAAAAGGCTGTGCCCTTTCGAGACCAGCGTGCTCCAACGTATATTAACATCTTAATGGGAAAGCGGAGCATGTATACATTTCCTACTCTCTGACAAGAGGGAATTAAATGTCAGAAGGATTTGTAGCATCTGTAATTGAATTGGTGCTGAGCAAAGCAAATCTTAAGGAAGAATAACATATTAGGATTAGCAAACAATTTTGTCAGTTCCTGCCATCTAGCCTGTTCCCCCTTCAGTAATAAAGTTGTTTGATTTTTTTTTATCATAGATATGAAGCTACAGTGGGTTTTGTAAATTGGGGGCAGCATTTTTCAGCAGATGCCTTTTTTAAGGTCAAATCTTTGTTCCTGCCACCAATTTCGGAAAGCTGCTGCTTCCGCTACACTCTCCTCTCTTCCCTCCCTCCAACATCCCTTTCTTTCCAACAAAGAATTGACATTAATCATTGACTATTCCCTGTGTTAGGATAATGCCCCTCCTCCCCCCTGCTCTGAAGGGGCTTGAGGCATTGTTTGTAACAACACCTGATCTTCAGGGCTAGTAACTGAGCTGAAAACTCAGCATGCATGTCCAGGAAAGAGCTCTACCATCTGGAAAAGCGTGCATGTGTGTGTGGACATAATGTATGCACTGTAGGTTTGCTACTGCAGCCTGTACATGGAGATTTCATATGAATGTCAATAGTAGCGTTGAGTGTTTGAGCTACAGGATGGGGTTCTTACTCCCTATATCTAAAGCACAAGTAAAAAAGAAGGTAAGTTCCCATCTCAGGTGTGAATTTTTTTTGTTTATTTTGCACTTGAGTTATTTAATAGGAAAAATTGAATAGCCTGATCTGATGCCCTGTGGCACTTTAAAATAAAAGGAAAATGATTTGTTTCCAGTCATCCCTAAAAATAAAGGTTCATTCATTTCAGGATCGGTTGGGTCAGATGCCACCAAGTGATTCCCCAGTGATATCTGCCCCACTGAAAAGCCTCATTAGCGCTTCCTGCATTAGTAGTCAGAAACTCTATTAGTGTTAAGTGTCCTGACAGTGGTGCTGCATGTAGGATTGGGTAAGAGAGGTGAGGCTTATCTTTCAATGCTTAGTGGAGAGTGGTGGCTAAGGCATGAATATGGAGATGTGAAGAAAGAGGAAGAACAAAAAGGTGTGAAGAAATTAGTGACAACAGGGGAAGAAGAGGAGATGGCACCAGATGCTCTGGTGTATGGTGACAGAAAGCCATATAAGTCCTTAAACGCAGTCAGCCCCTGCCATTAGATGGTAAGCTCCTCTTCTTGAAAATCCCATTCAAAACACTGATAAGCATTGGCAATAAGAGCAGAAAGGCTGATCCATCTGTCTGGAGGGAAGAAAGTCGATTTTTTTTCTATGATCGTTGTTATTTCGGGAACTTTCTTTCTTCCTATCAGTGAGACACTGAGCCACTTGTGAGTGGAGCTAAGCATGATTTCTGAAATGAATCCTTCACTTGAGGCCTCAGTTTGGATCAACAGTGGCCTTGCCTGCCAGGTGTAATCTTAAAGGTGCAGGAATTCCTGGATGCCCACTGGCAGCTAGAATGCATCTGTTGTTCCATTTTCCATTTAAAAAAAATTAAATAATGAGCTTTAAATATCCCCTGAATTTTCTTTCCCAGTTGAAATGGCAAGTAGCTAAACTGCCCAGAGAGAGACTAGATGAAGCAGAGGCAGTGGTGGTTTTATTTTGCTCTATGAAGCTGGCTGCAGGCTGCTAAACATGAAATATGTACACGAAAGGATGGAGCTTGATGGTTTAGAGCCTGTGCTCTCTGGAGGCAGAGTTTAAAACTTTATCTTGGGTCACAAATGCGATGAGTTATCAGGGAGTCACCTGAGTCCCTATCTGTCAACTTTATGAAACAGCCACACAATTTAACATAACTGGTAGACTCTGCTCAAGCCCCAGGATATGAAGACTAGGGCTGCAAGACAGGATTAGCATCTATTGGCAGAGCTTTGTGGGAGACTCAGTACAGACGTAACAGGGAGGTTCTGCAGGTCAGGAGTGGGGTGCGTTGGCAGAGTCCCTGCAAAGGTGACTTACCTTTCCTCAGCTGAAGGCTGTTTGTGAAGATGGGAGAAGTGGGAGCAGGTGCATAAATACATCTGATTGGGTAATACTGTTTTAATTGAGTAATATGTACAGCATTTCTAGGGAATAAACATCCAGTGTATTAGCAGTCAGACTCTGAGAGAAGTTCCTTTCGTTTGATGATCTAATACAAATATGAAGCCATTTTCCTCTAAGGCAAAAGTGCACTGTTGACTGATTCTCGGATTTGTCTCTAGATGGTTTGCAAGTACTAGACATCCTCAGTGTGTTGTATTTAATTTTTAATTAACACGTAAACTTAGACTATTTAGCCATACACGCAATAAAATAAACTTGGAGCGTATACTTGGAAAAAAATACTGTTTTCCATAAAAATAATTAAGAAAAATAGTGCCTGTCCCAGTGGAAGAAATCATATTTAATAAGCTGTACTGGGCAAAAATGTTTGTCAAGCTGTGTTTGAAAGTCAGTACTCAGGGAAGCAGGGACATGACTAAAGACTCACTGCTCTTGACTTAATTACAGATTGAACAGAAACCACCAAGGAGCTGTCAGGCCAGTGGCTTTGGCACACCACTTCAGTAGATCTCCGGCTGGGGTAAACCAACGTAGCTCCACTGTAATTGTTGCTATGCCGATTTACACCATCTGAAGCTCTGGTCCTATATTTCTTTTTCTCCATCTGTGTTGGGTCAAGCAAAATGCATCTTGGCTCCAGTTCTTGGGCTGTGCTCTCACATGGTACAGATGTGCTTTGATGTGCATACTTTGCCCTAACTGTTCCCAACGTCAGCAAGAAATCCTGACTCTTAATTTGAGGTACGTCCATCTCTCTGTCAGAGAGGGTGCAGCACTAAGAAATCATAACGTCTGATGTTGCCAGTCTTTGGAGTTAACTGATATAACTGCAATAAACAAACTGAGGAAGATAGGTGAGTTAGTGTGGGGCGTTATTTAATTGTGTGATCAGAGTGAGACTTGGAAGATACCTGTTGAATTGGTGTGCTTCTGCTGTAAGTAGCTGTGAAGAGTGTACATAGATTTTAGAACAAATAAAAATAATTGGTTACATTGATAAATACAGTGAAACCTGTCTTAAATGACCACTGAGTGGATCAGCCAACTTTGGTTGTCTTGTGGAAAATGACTTTTTAAAGACCTTAAATATTGTGCTGGAACATGGAATGAGATGATTTTAGAAGGGTTGCCTAGAACACCAGTCAGGGATCACACATTGTTCTAGGTGCTATATTGACAAGTAACACTGTCCCTGCCCCTAGTATGTTTGCAGTCTAGGTGCCAAGGGGGACATGATGTTTGGGTGGAGCAGCTGTCAGTAATCATGGTCATTACACCTCTGGCCACAACAGCAAATGCAAATGTATTTTTCTGATAAGGCACATGTCTGCAGCTCGGAGAATGCCCTTCTTAGGAGAAATTTTTTCAGGGTATATTTTGCAGTCACTGGGAGCCCTTCTCTGCCCTTAGTTTTCAGGATCTGCACCTTTCTCTGAATTAGTTACCTTTGTACATGTATCTTCTGTATTGTAAATATCTTCTTCCTGTTTGTCTCCACCCAGCTATGAAAAATTTACTTGAGGGGGGAAAAAAAACCTGATTGGATCTGAAACCCTTGGCAGGTCATGATTAGTTAATTCTCCTCATTGAGAGATCAACATTTATGCTTTTTCAACTGAGTAAAATATTTCATTGGTTGCTTTCCTGATAAGTTTTGTCCTTCAGATACACTTTGTCATTATGTTAGAGAGAATTTTGCATTTCATTTTTCTAATCAGGAATAACCTATATGGGATATACCTGCCATTTGTAGGCACTGTTTTGTGAGCACCAAGAAGTCTTAACCCATATCATGCTTTTACATTTCTCTAGTACATTCTAATCATAGTTAAATGATTTCTATGTATATCATGCCAGAGCTACCCCAGTAGTGAAAGCTTTTGGCTAACAGGAGAATATTTTTTGCCACACTTAGTTTAACGTATTAGATATATTGCTGAAGGGGATTTTATTTAACATGGTTCTATCTAATTGGCTGCTCTTCATTTTGTCCTTTTAATGTGCACCTACTTTGACCTAATTAAACCTAGACATTCCTTAGTTTATGCCAATTCTACCCATTTTGTTCTGTTACTTTTAAAAGGCAACTCGAAGAAACACTTTAAGATTTTTTTTTCTGTTTAATTTAAACTGTTTTAATTAAAATGCATTTTATGGAGCTCTCGGTCACGAATTATTTACTTACATCCTTCAGTTCTTAATCTTAGAACAGAATTGGAAATATCGATAGAAAGTGTAAATCCTGCGCTCCCGCTGAAAACATTGTATCAGGTTTCGGCTCAAAAGAGCACCATTACCTTTAGCTGTCACGGATCTGTACACTTGATCGATAAACTTCAAATATTATTAGAGGTGGAGGCTTCAGAGATTTGCTCTGTTATTTGGAGAGAGACAGAGATAAATCTTTCTTAAAAATTGACTTGAATTTGCACTCTCAGTCTTCCTGGTGAAATGCATTTCTCTTAGGTGTCCAGGCAACTGCATGTGGGACAGATTTATAGGCCATGTGCTGCTTGTAGTGAAAGATTTAAATGGTAAATCCTTCACATATGACTTCACAAATCATGTAAAGTTAAAAGATTTTTACCGTTTCTGTTGCTGCTGTGCTTAAATTGTAAGGTACGGCTAGTAAATCATTTTAATAGAGGTGTCGCGCTTGACTCAATAAAAAAAAAAAAAAGACAATGGTTTAGCTTCCATTCCAAATGTTAATGTATTAATCAACGGGAGAATAATTGTTTTTTACTACATTATAAATCTCGGTTGCCATTAGAATTGCAGCAAGGGTTGATGTAGCTGCATTCTTAAATTAAAATTGTTTACACTGCTATACATTCATTTTACATGGCCATAGCTCATTCCGGGTTCATTTCAGAGTTGTTCCCCCGCCAAATAAGTCATTCCTCTCTAAGGTACTGGCATCCTAAGGGAGAGATGCTTATAAAAGAAAATTAATTGCATGGCGAGGTGTTAAATAAATAAAATAAAGCGGTTGGAGGCAATGTACAATTATTGCTCGCTATCTGTGTTTGAAGAGGGTTTTATGGTTTGCATTGAGAGTTCTGCTATTTGATGCATCATGGAATGGCATTGAGAAAAAATGTATTTAATCACATAATCCTAGATTTCTTTTGAAATTACAAACTTGAGAACTTGATTACTTTTTCGCGATGCAAATAAAATTTGGGGGGATTGAACATTCCTATAAATAAATGTCCTGTTGATATTTCCATACAACTGATATTTGATGTCACCATACTGGTACTCCCTGGCCAATTGTTAGATCATCTCCTTTACCTGGGGGGAGGGAGAATTGAAATTGGGGACGGAGGTGTGGACAGACCCTCACAAAAGATGCAGATGATTCCATGTCTCCCTTCCCTTCCCGATCTTGTTCCACATGCATTAGTGGTGACTCTGCTGCTGCATAGTGGAAAAATAACTCGTGAGTTGATCAGCCAGGCCTGTCTGCACCCTTGTGTGAACTGACCCATTGGAATCAGTGGTTCTCCACGTGTGGCCCAGTCTACACACAACTGCCCACATATCTCACTCTCACTCACACACACTGCAGTGCTTTACCCCTCTCCTTTTAAAAGTAAAAGGGTGGCTTTTCCAACCCTGGGCACAACGGCAGCCAAACCTTCAAATCACCCTGTAATAAGTCCCAAATTCCTATTCCTCTTCTGCTCTCGACAGATTCTCGAGCAGGTGATGAAGGGTCCATAAGGGCCGTGGACCATGCGGTGATCGGCGGGGTCGTGGCCGTGGTGGTGTTCGCAATGCTTTGCCTGCTCATCATTTTAGGGCGATACTTTGCAAGACATAAAGGTAAGCTGAGGCTTAAAACACAACGTTGGGAGGGTTTGGCGTGGTGGCAGCTGTAACGCTCAGTGATACAGGGCACTGTGTTTTGCCACACAGCAGGAGAGAGAACAGAAAAAGCAGCAGACGGACTTGTATAGTGGAAGGGGATCCAGGAAACGGGAATACAGGATGGGAGGAAGCTGAAAGCAAGATGGGGGCGCACAATAGAGACCGAGAAGAAGGGGGAAAGCGCCTCAGGATTGGGAGAGGATAGATGAAAGAGATGCCATCCTTAATGGAAGGGCATGACGTGCTTGAGAATATACGAATTTATTTTTGCACTCTTGTGTACTGGGAGGGGCAATATCATTCCAGACTCTTACATGGCATGAAGTAACTTAAAATTAATTCAGTCCACTCATAAGAGCATTTAAGGCCCTTTGGTCAGTGTGGGATGCTGATGATCATCACTTGTTGTATGTGCTCCTGAGAACTCCTATGTACTTTGCTGAGCACTGCCAGTGTCACCGCTGAAGTGCCCACCCCCGCCCTCCCGTGCTGGAGGCTCTGATTGCAATGACAAAATTTTAAAAGGGGTGGGGAGAAGCATGGTTATTGGTAGTTCTCAATCTACCCAGTCATGGAGAGAGACTCGCCCTGGGTCATTATATAATGTCCTAACCGGTCATGTTCGTTCTTTCCTTGGGGTCATTTTTATAATGCCCTAGACTGTCAGTTTCAAAGCCTCCCTGCAGAATTTAGATGCATAATTCCCACTGAATTTAGTGTGCATCTAAATCCATGAGGCAGCATTGGAAAAATCTCAAGCTTAATGTCTGAGGTCATTGTGCTGTCTTGCGGATTAATGCTATCACAGCTGTTGGTTTGAGTAACACCTACGGAACCCCTAGATTCAGACTTCTCTCCTTCCTTCCGGTGATGGTTCTTTCTCCCCGTCTCCTGGCTTCTTCGCAGTAAAGCAAGCGGCAGTGTTACAGCCATTTATGCAGAGACCATCAATGAGTCACAGAACCTCACTGCTTTATTTTCAGGTACATACTTCACTCATGAAGCCAAAGGAGCAGATGATGCAGCGGACGCAGACACAGCTATAATCAATGCAGAAGGAGGACAGAACAACTCTGAAGAAAAGAAAGAGTACTTCATCTAGATCAGCCTTCGTTTCAATGAGGTGTCCAACCGTGGACAGTTACTGGCCCAGTTTAGATGACAGAGACAGTGATATTGGAAGTTGCAACCAGCTTGTCTCTTTTTTTTGTTTTTTGTTTTTTTGTTTTGTTTTTGTTTTAAATGAATGGGTGGAGAGATGTCAGACTGGGAGGATCCGGGATTGGCTGTGTAAAAAATGTTATTTGTAAAGTACACTCTGCTGTTCGACACCTCAGTTTGGGTTTTATTTTTTGGCCAAGTCCAGCTTGGATTTAGTTTAGTTAAGTCATTTTCAGAAAATTCTGTGCCTTGTTTTATTTTTATTTTATTTTATTTTTGCGGGGCGGGGAGCGGGTTATGTGTGTTTCTTCTTTTCCCCCTCCCCCTTTCTGTTCTTTTGGAATTGCCTGCTGGAACCCCTTGGAATAGATTTAATTGTTTTTAGTGTTTCTTTATTTTAACGCCACTATTTTTCTGTTCAAAATTCAATCTCATCGGAGGAGGAGAACCAGCACGCTTTAGATTTTGTAGTTTGCAATTCAGTGTATCCATAATACATTCTTCTCTGTTGTCTTAAAGGCTTGGATGAAGAAGCTATGAAAACTGTTTGCGGCTGCCAGTGTTTCAAATGCTTTCTAGTGGTGGAGAGTAGAAAATAGGCTGTGACTCAGACAATGCACTCCGTTGGCTACGGAGAGTCATTACTGCACAGGGTTATCTGCAAGTGAGGTGTGTCACTGTGAGATTGAATCTGTCTTGAATTCTGTGTTTGTAGATGTCACGGAGTATTGGGGAACTCAGGGCCCTGCACCCCCGGCTTCCTGCGATTCACCATGACTTTCAGCCAGCCAGTAAAGCAGAAGGTTTATTTGGATGACAGGAATACAGTCCAAGACAGGTCTTGCAGGCACAGACAACAGGGCCCCCCTCAGTTAGGTCCAGCTTGGGGTCCCAGGGCATGCCAGCCCAGCCCCTTTGGGGGGTCAGAGCCATCTCTGCCTCCCAGCCATCTCTCCAGCCTGCTTCCAGCACTCTGCTTTCAGCGACCCCTCCCACAGCCTTTGTTCAGTTTCCCGGGCCCCGGAGTCACCTGACCTCCCACCCCCTCCTGGGTTCTTATGTTACAAGCTCAGGTATGTTCCCTCGGGCCGACTTCCATCCCCCAATGCAGACCATCCTAGTCACACTCCCCTGTCAGCATTCCCACACCCCAGCAAGAACAGTCCCAGTTCGTCACAGTAGACTGCTCAGTAGAGGTACCCTCATGCTGTCTGGACAAGTTTGGGGCATGACGGAATCCTCGTTGTTGTTGCCGTAAGCAGAACTGACAGATGAAGGCTGTTCATTTTATGCAAGTGGACAAATTTGAGTTGCCACAGGAGGGAAAGGGGGGGAAAAACAGGTAGTTCTGCTCTGATTATTTCTGTTCCAAACAATTCCATCAAGCTTTCCCAATCGGCCTTACTTCTGCCTAATTTGCTGGAAAAAGAAAAGTCCTCATGGTGTGCAAAGAGTTCTAAATGAGCAGATTTTATATTATTTTTCCTTCTTCTCTTTGTGCTAGTTAGGGAAGGCAGTGGGATCTGGCCTGCATGTACTGTATATTACAGATATTTGTCATGCTGAGAGATCCAACCAGAGACTGTGTGAAACTTTAATTCCTTAAGATTTGGTTTGACAAAGCAGGAGGGACAGAAGAAGGGTCGCTATTGTTTTCATGCTGGTGTGCCCTGTTTCTCAGTTCTGCAAAGGTCAGAGCAGGTGGAAATAACAGCATGTAGGCTTTTTCAGTCACTTAATCAAAACTCAAATGTTGTATTTTTTTATCTCTTTACCTTTCATACACTAGGCCTTGGCCTCATTCCTCAGCCTTAAGAACCATCTGCCAACAAATTACTGATCCTTGCATGAATGCAGTCATGGTGCACAGTTACTAAAAATAAGTTACCTTGAAAATGTTTTAGATTTGTAGCCTCGGGAGAAACTGGATACGTGAAGTTGCCTTTTTCTTTTCTTTTCCGATAAAGGAAATGTGGGGATTTGCATTAAAAACTGCAAGGAAAACAGATTTTAAAATATTTAGGTGAAGAAAAAACAATGTGAATTAGTATTATGATGGACCTACAGATAACAGTCCACAATGAGAAGATAGCATAAAAAAACAACAAATATATCTATACTGAACTGTTCAGTGAGTAATCTTGGATTTTGAAAGATGATTTTTTATTATTGTTACATTATGTAGAAAACTTACACTGATTTATTTAAGGGAAAAAATTTGCATCTGTTACAACTTCTTGGGCTTTTAGGAAGCATTTTTTAAGTTGTGGGTTTTGTTTTTTAACTTTTTGGCAGATCAACTGCAACACAAGAGCCTTTTGGGAACGGGTTGGCATGTAAAAGGGAAAAAAACCAAATCCATTCTTGAGCAGTATTTTGTCTTTTCCCCTCCCTCAGAATCCACAAAAGGAAAGTAAATTTTGTCAAGTGCAGCTCCCTTCTGAGCCTTCAGCACCAGCTGGGCCCATAGCCAAACCACAGCCAAGGGCAAGAAGCATTTAGCATTTTAGTGGAAGGTTTTGGGGGGAGGCTTTTTTACACACTGATCACAGAATTAGCATTCTGGTTTTTTTTGTTTGTTTGTTTGTTTGTTTTTTGACCAGCCCATCTTTCTGTTTTGAAAGTGTACAGTAGTGCAGTGTTACCGATGTAACTTTGACTTACAATGTTGACATGTCTCAGGTTCATGTGTTTTGATTGGTGTTTTCCGTCTCAGGTAGATTGCAAAATTTTCGGCCCCACACATTGGAAGAGAACTAAACAAAACAAAACAAAACCAGGAAATTATGGATTTTAGTTGTATATTGGTTTATGTATTTTTTTCTTCAGTATACAGTGCGCTGTTGAAATGTATTGTTGAGTATTACTTTGTACAGGTTTAGATCATAAGGGTTTTTTTAAGAGTGTAGAAAGAACAAACTTACTTTTTCTTTAATGAAGGATGTGTAACTGATGGCAAATAAGCTTGTTCTTTACTCACCTGCCCTTTTTATTTTTTCCCCCTTAGGCCAGTTCTGTTTTAAGGTGTCCATGGACGATGTTACAGTGTAAGAAAATACATATCCATATGTTCCCATTCACATTTTGTATTGGTTCATGTATATCATTTTTACAAACAGAGAAGTACTATAAAATATCTGTCTTCTTAATAAAAAAAAATTAATGTTACAAAACTATTCTTTAATCTCACTTTGCACTCTTTACCTCCACAGTCAGGGTGGCCAGTTGCAGTGAAGTCCATTCTTGGCTCGCCTATGGTGAAATTCCAATTTAAAAAATTGTTGTGGGTTCCCCAAGATCTATGGCAGCCTAGAAATAAATCTCCCTTCTTTAATCCTCCCTCCCCATCTTTTGACCTGTTTCTGTCTCCCTAGTCTGACTCACAAGTGGTTGTTAGGCAGCCAACGCTGTTCTTTGGCAAAGGCAGCAGTGCTAGTTAGAGCCACAGGACCTTGTAACATTTAGGGCAACTAGACAACATGCTGAGTCAGCCAGAACATGCCGCTGTTGTGTGGATTTGTATTTTTAAGTCCCTTCTGTGATCACTGACCTACGTGTCTTGTATTATTTCGGATAGCTCGTGTAAAGATGCCTTCAATTTTCATAATTAAAAATCCTTTTTTATGAACGTCTCACTACCAATGGCCTGACCTATTTTTCCCTGTTTGACTATGGTTATGTTCTTTCAAAGGCATATACTATGTCTGAGTTAGTCCCCTTTTATTTCACCCCATCTTGTGCAAAATAGAAAAATATAGTGGTGATTAGTTGGCACTCCTTTATTTCCGGTGTGCTTGTAGGAGATAGTATTACCTCTAGCCCTCTCTTTGGGTCTGTCACACAAGCCGGCTTGAGTATTCTGAAGAACAAGGAAAATGACTCTCATTTTTGGATGTACCAAACAACGATAGTTGCTCCCGAAACAAGAGAATCATTTTTAAAGTTTCTTCAGCTCTGAATTATTTCTGAATATGTGCTGTCAACATAGCTTTTTTTGAAAGCTCTTCTGAAGGCTCCAGACATTCTTTTCCCATATTTGGCAGCAGGATAAAATGAAGCCAGGTCCTTGGGGCAGGCAAATTTAGTCTTCACTATTGTTTTGGCTGATGAGTTTTCCCAATATGTTGGTTAGGGCCCTTAGGTGACATATAGGCTCTAATTGGTGCCATCTTTCAATGCCTTCTGCAAGTTTGAAAAGAGAAATCTTGTTCTGTAGAAGAGATCGTTTCCTTGGAGGGAGGTTTTTCTGAAGCTTTCTTTCAGAATGCTAAATCCACGGCAGTGTTACCCAATTCCACAATTTAAAAGGGAATGTTTGTTGTTTCTTTTATTTTTAAATGGCCTGCCAGAGAGAGGTGATTCAGCCTGTGCACCACAGTAGCAGTTGCATTTCCCCTGTCCAGACCACAGGCACTAAAACTCCAGAACCATAGGAGTCAAATTCCCTAAAAACAAATTATGCGCACATACCTGAACGTACTTGGGTGGGTAAAAGCACCTAAGTGATGTAAGTGACAAGTCCTATTGAATTTCAATGGGATTTGTGCTCCTAAATCACCTAAGTGATTTGAAATATCCCACCCTTAAGGTATTTAATAATAAAGGACGAAGAAGCACAAAACTGTTGTGGACCGAGAGGCCATGCTACTTTGTTAACGTACTTTGGGGCAATTTAACAAAGTCTGACTTTTTTAAAGACCTGTTTCAGTGTCTTTAATTTTTAAAAGCATTCAAACAGTTAGCCATTTCTAGAATACTGCTGTTCTGTTACACTGTAATGAATGCAGTCACCTAACAGAATGGCATGTTCACGTTTTGCAATTTATTGACTCAAGAACTGGATGAAAAATGATTGACAGAATAATTTATTACCGATAACATTCTGCCTCTCTTAAATCCATCCCTTTTGCAGCTCCAATTTGGATACCCATCTTCACTTTGTCCTCTAACTTGCTAGAGAATGTGGCTGAACACTGTAAAACAACTGTTGTGTTCCACTTGGGAGGTGGCTGCATTTTATTGGTGAGTTAAGTGATCTATGTAGAAGGGTAGGATAGAAAATATAAATGCAATTGGTTGTATTGTGAAGAAATCCTCCTAGATATGAATGAAATTAAATTTTAATCCCACATTAGTCACAGAGGCTAAAGAATCAAGTGCCATAGTTCTTGAAGATGTTGCTGTCACACTCTTTCTGTTTGTTTTTTTCAGATCACACAAGCTAAGCAGAGGCGTAGGCTATGGTCAGTACTTGAATGGGTGACTTCCAAATCAAACCCCAAGTACTGGAGGAGGTGCAGTCAGCAATTGAGTTAGGTGGCTTACTTTACTAAAAGTTGCTTACCTCTGAGTTCATGTTGAATGCGATGCCCCAGGGTTGTGTGGGGGACACTTATCTGCAGGGTGTTGTCTGACACACAGGTGTGTGTGTCAGCCAAACCATGTAAAGTTCTCATGGTACTTTTTGCAGCAGTAGAGTTAACTAGAGGTATACTAAACATTAATTATCTGTTTGTGGTAGTGCCCTTTCCAAAATTATAGTACTACCTTTGCCTTGTGGAGCTTATATCCACAAGGCAAAAGAACACACGCAAGTTGAAGGGAAGGGAACGATGTAGCAGTAAAGTGGTCAGGGTAGTAATTGTTGAGATTAGATAATATAACACAGTGGTTTCTTTAGTTAAAATATATAAATTATCTCCAGATATCCCACAACAAAGCCATAATTGGAAGGTTAGTTTCGTGTTGAAGTCCTTACGGGAGAGGTTGGTCTTCAAAAGCGATTTAGTACAGATAGGGTAGTGGCCTTGGAGATCAGTTCAGGAAGGACATTCTGCGCACAGAAGACAGTATAGAGGGCAGCACAAGGATGCTTGTGTGGAGTGGACATAGAAGACATGGAGGCAGGACAGAGGGGCACAGAAACAAAAGCAGCAGATAAACGAGTCATGGGAAGAGTTATGTAGGGCCTTAGAGGCAAAGACCAGAAGTTTGGGAGGAAGGATAGCCTGAAGCAGGGCTTCTAGGAGAGGGATGTGGTCAGCTTGGTCAAAGAAAGTCTTGGTAACAGAGTGTTATGGGGACAACATGGGTGTCAGGGATGCTGGAGAGAAGGTTAACAATAATCACTGGAAGACTGAGGGCCTGAGCGAGTATTTCACTTCTGCAGAACGAGGGAGAGACAGGAAGAGGTTGGATTTGGATACAGCCTGTGTGTGAGGGTCAAAGGAGAGGGAGGATTGGCAGATAACTCCCAGATTACCCCCAGGTGTGTGTGTGGGGGGGGCATAGTGGCAGTGAATGTAAGGGGGGGGGAGTTAGGGAGAATCAGGGGTTCAGGTCTGTTAAACTTGAATTTACAGCATGCTCTCCAGGAGATGTTGGAGACAAGCTGGTGTAGGGAAGTGGCAGAATGGAGACCAAGCAGAAATGGACATGTTCAGACATCTTGCATAAAACTGATAATTGAAGCCCTGCAAGTGGGTGAGATCACCCAGAGAGAGGGTTTAAAGTAGGAAGAGGGAAATGCAAGACTTAAAAACCCACACACACATCCCTTGGGCTTTACTGTCTCGTCATTTTGCTACAAACTCAGAAATGAGCCCACTTTGTGGGAAATTTCACTAAGGTACGAGGCTTATGAGCAAAGCTGGGCTTGTTTTCAAAATGAAGGTGGTTCTCTTTTGAGGCAGAGATGGTTTTCCGGTCAAAAAACCTGAACATCCGTTTTTGTTTGCCAATTTTGGGTGTAATAAAATCCATGAAATTGAAAGTGCATAAACCTGAAACTTGGTGCATGTAAAGTAACACAAAAATGTGAACATTTTAATGTGAATTTCCATAAAACTAGAATTTTTGCATTGTGCATTAACCCCATATCCTGGTCAACTTCCAATACTGCCTGACTAAATTCTCCCTTCAGTTTCACCTGGTTATAGTATCTTTGTATTCTTTTCTTCCTAATGACTCCTGTATTCCATCTCAGCAATTGTATTTCATTAGTGGGTGAGCGATCCCAATATACTGTGTGACTTCTAAAGTACTTTAGAACCCTTCAGGATGAGAATTTTTTATTACTAGATGGGATTCTGGATTTCCTCATCTGCAAATGCAGGCGTGACCTGGTCATGCACCAAATCCCTGTCCTGTACTGCACAGTTCTTCCCCAGCTTCACCTCAAAACCCAATCCAGAGTTTTGTGAGGATTATACAAGGGGATGATGGGAAATTATCACCATCCCTGTTGGCGTGAGCATTTATTTTGTTTTCATTGGCCTTGGGGAGCAGGTTAGTAGCAGGTTTTAAAACTCTTCTGTACGCTCTTTATAGACAAACATGAGTGTTGCCTGAGCAACATACGTCCTTCTGTCTATGGTGCCTGACTATGCCCTATTACCATAGTATCTGAGCGCCTTACAATCTGCAACATTGATCCTCCCAACACCCCCATGAGAAGGGAAGGACTATTTTCCTGCACTGTACAGAGGGGGAACTGAGGCACAGAGACTTCCTCAGGGGGAAGTCTCAGTTCTTAGGTCCGTGACCTAATCACTGAATCATCCTTCCTCTCTAAAATGCAACTCCAATGGGACATGGACCCTCACATCTTTTGAATTCCCTCCCTGTGCTAGAAGTTCAATGGACTATATGTAGTCCTACATCGCCACTCAGGAGCGCTGAACATACGGTGAGAGAGGGGTGTCAGCTTTTATTTCGAATCATTTAGAGTCCTCTTCCTTAATGCTGCCAAAAGGTCACTGGACGAGTGAGGAAGTTGAAGTACTCTTTAAGAATAGCAGGACCAAGTTAAAAGAAGCGGGGAGTAAAATCCACAGGATACAGCCAGTAATGAATGAAACAAGTGATACCTGAAAGCGCTGGGGATTGTTAGGCAGTAAATACCTGCACAGAGATGACGACATGGCTGCACGAGCTTTGAAAGATGTATATAATTATTTCAATCATGACCAGGAATTACTTGGATATCCTGCAGTTTTACAACCATTTAGCCACGAAAAGAAAATGTGTCCAGTTTCACAAATCTAATCCTTAAAGCCGTAAAGAATCGGTTCTGGGGAAAACAAGAGCTAGACTGGGGAAAATCAAAGCACGTTATATCCTTTCTGCAGCGTTCCTCTTAACAGGCACGGCATCTCATTCACTCATATTCCCAACATGATCGTCTTAAATCTTCCTTAAGTGATATCTTCTCAGGTTAATTAATCTCCAGGCTTAAACTTGCTGGGAGCAGCAGGAAGTCCATCCTGAAGTCAGCAATGTTACGATTGCATCTTCTAATACTGTTTATCCTGCATTAGTGTTTACTTAAGGAGAAAATTGATCTGTAATTGATATTTCAATCTTCCAGGGCTGATGTTGGGAGAGTCTAGCACAAATCTTTAATAGCAGACAAATATTTAAATCCTGTAATGGTAGGTGAATATGGAAACATGCAGCTTCCCCCTCCTCATTCCCACCCCACATTCAGCTCCGATTTCTGTTTTCTTCAGGTTTGATTATTTCATTATTTTGAAACCTGCAACAGGCTCAGAGAGGCAGAATCCTAATACCTAAAACCTGTTTGACTAGAGACACCGGACTTGATTAAAAAGTACTGCCATGAAAGGGACTTTTCAGCACTAATCAGTCTCAGTTTAGCTAGTGACAAAATGAATGTTAATTTCTCCCCAGACATTTCCCTTAGGCCACCTCTTCTGGAATCAGGTTATGAGGCAGCTGCAGTATTTAAATTAAAGGCATGAATCTTTTATGGCTTGGACAAAGAAATAGGGGTGGGGGTAGAGCTATTGCTCTGTTGAATCGGTACTACAGAGATGAGCACTGCAGAACTGACCATAAATAAATAAATTGAAATATACTTGAGGTGGTTTCTCTGTGCTGCCCTGCCAAAGCCTGGTGCTGCAGATCTAGGAAGAGTCTGGCATTCACAGCTGCTCTTGATTGTGTGCTTTTGAGTAGAGTCATTGGCAAAATCAAAAACTTGACTAACAGAGCTGTTGATGCCACAAGGAAAACTTGGAGAAAACTAGGAAGTAAGGAAATTTGCATAAAAACACAGTGCCTATGTTAGAGACCCTGATAAAGTGTTATCAGTTGACAGGGTATTTTACAACCACAGATGAGGTGCATGCCCCTGCTGTTACTGTTCCCTTCAAGCCACAATCCCCTTTGTGACATCACATTAAATTGCAGCATGTCCGGTCTTCATCACCCTAGTATCTGAGCACCTTATAGTCCTTAGAGCTCAGATAATACCGTGTGTGTGGCCTAAGCACTCAAGTAGGACACAGCAAAGTTCATAGATCTTGATTTCATGCCAATATCCCAATGAGAGAGAAATGTAGAAAATCTGACACATGATCAGAATAGCCTCCAAGCAGAACATCTTTTTAAGCTGTACATGAGGCATCTGTGGAGCTACAATGGAAACACTGCGGTTTCCAAACCACAAGAGCTGAATTGATATTGCTGTCCAAGTTTGTGCCGTGATGCTACTTGGCAGAGAGTCACCATACGTTCCAAGCCCAACTATTCAGACGTACCTACAGCATGCACAGCTGCCAAACTTGAGCCAGCAAAACCTTTTCTAATCTCATCACTCTGCGGTGCATCTTCTGATCGTTTCCCACAGGCCAAAATAATTCCATTAAAATGTTTTCAAGGTTACAAAAAGTAAGTTAAATAAATGGAGAGGTATTGATGTCTCATGCACTTAACATATTATTGCACAATAAATTATTGGACTTCTTTTGTCTTGAATGCAGTATCAGTCAGGGAGCATTACCTAGAGAAGGCATAATCAGGAGCTCTCAGGTCATCTTCCACCATGCACGTGTAACACACGGGTCTTGGCTTGCTACTCCCCATTTATTTGAATTCTGGGCATCTCCAGAGCAAACAATGCAAAGGTGCATTGCTCCAAAAGGTGAAAGGACTTCATGTGTAACTCATTAAACTACCTGATGACTTGAATCTCTTTGGTTCCTTGGAGTTTCATAGGTCGGGTGTTTTTGAGCTGTGTTCTGAGCTGGCTGATTCAAATAGCTACAGAAGGGGGGGGGGGGGGAAAGACTACCCACTATTTTCTGTTTACCTGGAGTCTGGAGAGCTGCTCAGTGCTTTGGTATAACTATGGCTGCTCTGTATGTCTTATTTGTATGTGTAGCATGTAGGTACTACAGCAGGTAGGTACTTTATGAATACACAGCCTGATCCTTTGCACTTCTGGTTCCATTGTGCAATGTTTAAGTGTCTGTGAACGTTGTGGTGGGGAGAGTCTTGCTTTGTGTTAATCTTTTGATGTGCTGCTTTTTTCCCGAAAGCTTTGCATACAACCCCACCAGAGTCTGAACTCTTCCCTGAAAGCTCTGTGCTATGATTAATGCTACAGCTTTTCTTCAGCGCAATCATCCTGCCACTTTTAAGCTGCAGTAATTTTCAATAATTTGGTGTGCTCAAAAGCAAGGTAGTGGATGGCTTACAAAAGAAAAGCCCACAAGAGCACAGTCAGGCTGCTGCGGAAGATGGGGGAAAGCACAAAGACCTGTTTGGTTTTAGCCTCTTCTCAGTTTCAAGGGTTCCACTGCTAAAAGTTTGATTGAACATTAATAGCCCATTAAGAATCCAGTTGTGTACACTGCTCAGTGAAACTGCTGCCAGCCATCGCTTTTGTGAGGAAAAAAATAAGTTGCATGTTGGAGAGTTCATGATTTATTTATGGGCATATGTGGTTCAGTCCTAGCATTCCCAAATCAGAGCTTTTTCTCATTATTTTTACATTTGCCAACTTTTCTGTGCTGTGAAGGAAATGCAGTTGCTTTGCTCTTGGGCTGTTTACCTTCTGTGAATGCTGAGCAGGGCTTTTGCCAAGATTTTGGATTTAGTTCCTCGAATGGCCCAGCTATTTCCCCAGCCATGTGTATTAAACTACAGCTCCCTCTAATCTTGGCAATTTCATGCTACAATATCCATCTGTTTGGAAAAAAGAAACACAAACAGAAACTGTTGCTTGAAATGATCACAGATTTACTTAGTAACAACTTCAAATGGTTCTTATTTATACCTCATTACATCCTATGGCATAAAAAGGTCTGCCTGGACAACAGGAGTTCAATGCTACTGAATCTGAGGTGTCTGAAAGGTATTCATGTCAACATGCAACGTGCAATATCTCACTTCAAGGTGTGAATATAACTGACGGTATTATGCATTTGCCTGACCACTGACAGTGCCGTGCAGAGGACTAAATCAGTTCAGCATCCATCTTGCTTTCATTTGCAAAGGTTTAAACAGCTGAGGCCATTCTCTGTGCTCCTGGATTGCATATTGAATGTGTCTCCTTTTCATTCCATGGCCTTTCCTTCCCTAGCAAGCCAATGGTAGAGATTGCTGTTGGACTTGCAGGCAGAACCTGTTAACTTCCAATGGGGCTATTACCTCCTCAGTCATTTTCAAAAACAAATGTTAGGTTTGTCCTGTCCATTTAATTGCATCCAACAGGCCATCATGGATAGGCAAACACTAGATGAGTGCAACCAATTAGTATTTATCCAAACTTTGACAATTCCACCTTCCTTCTCATCTCTCCCACCAACCTTCCTCTGCCTTTCATCTTCGCCTTGCCATGCCTCACAGCAATGATTCCTTTCCTTGATCTTTTCTCTCAGGCATCTCTCCTCAGGTTCTGCAGATGACTGCTACAATAAGATATACTTAGGGCTTCTGTTTTTCAGGGATTATTAATTTCATTTTGGGGGTGTATTTTTAGCAATTTTTGAGTTTGTAGATGTCCAAAAATCAGGGGGAGGTTGGGGACTTTCTCTTTTCATATGTTCCCTAGTGGGCTTTAATGTAGCACTGTTCCAAACACCAGCGAGAGTCTGCACTGACCAATTAATGCTTACCAGGTTAATATACTTTAGAAATCACATGCCCAGAGTCTGCATCACTTCTCCATGTAGACAAGCTTAGATACAAGGAACCACTTTAAGTGTGGATTGAATAAACACTGATTTTTATTTTTATTCTTTTTGTAGCAGGGTATTTTATCTATCTGTATTTAACCTAAAACTAGAAACCCGAGGTATACTTTGGTCCCAGGTCTGCAATGCATTCTGGGGCATTGCAGATTATCAGGTCCTGAATAAAGTGTCTGCAATAGGGAACATTGATTACCACAAGGCATGCCAGATCCAGTGGGATTTTTAAAGTTTATGAGGGGGAGAAGAGACAGTGGAGCCTGAAAGGAAGTTGCTGGAGTAATGTATTGTTGGCCTGGAGAAACAACAGTTTTTGAGATATGGGAGTTGGAGGAGGGAATCGCAACTCTTCTTGTAATTCTTTGTTCCACAGACTTGTAAAGGCTTCAAAGATTGGAAAGTGGGTAGAATTCTAGATTTTCAGTTTAATATATTTTAAGGCCAGAAGGTTCCATTATGATCATCTAATCTGACCTCCTGTAGAACAAAGGCCAGGGAATTACATCCAGTGATTCTCATGGTGGATGGATTTATCCCTCCCAACTGGGCCAGTGAAACAATGTCAAACCCAATAGCCCGTGGTTTAACTAGGACTTATCTTGAAGAAAGCCATCCAATCTCCATTTAATGACTGGAGAAAATGGGGGTGAATTTACCACTTTGATAAATGAACAGTTTCAATGGCTAATTACCCTCCATGTTAACTATCTGTATCTTATTTCCAGTTTGAGATTTTTAAGCTTCAGCTTCCAGCCATGTTTGCTGCTCTAATCTTATTTCAAAGTGGAGTAGAGAGACGTTGACTGTGGGGGCTCTCTTCCAACTTTATTCTCCTGGTTGGTTGGTTGGAGTTTTTTTTTAAGTTGCTTAATGTCACCTTTTAATATTTTTCATACTTTAGTATTACAGGGATTCTTTTTTAATCTATTCTTGGAAAATCATGCAAACATTTTAAAATAGACCTTGAATTTAATGTTCAGAGCCAGTTTCCTGATGCCAGGTTATGAGTCCATTGCATTAGCTCTTCAAAATGGCAAGGTAAAAACTTGAGATGTTCAAATGAGGAGGAGAGAGAAGTTTGAAAAGAAGAAAATTAAGAGGGGAAACTAACATGTCCCCAGTACATAAGAATGGCCATGCTGGGTCAGACCAATGATTCGTCTAGCCCAGTATCCTGTCTTCTGACAGTGGTTGGCGCCAGATATCCTATCCTCCATGAACTTCTCATTTTTTTTTTTGAGTCTAGTTATTGTTTTGGACTTCACAATATCCCAAGGCAAATGACTGCATTGTGTGAATAAATACGTCCTTTTGTTTGTTTTTTAAACCTGCTGCCTACTGAAATGAAAATGGAAATGAAATGTGTGTTATGTGAGGGGGTAAATAACACTTCCTTATTCACTTTCTCTGCACCATTCATGATTTTATAGACCTCTGTCATATCCCCCATCCCCTTAGTCATCTCTTTTCTAAGCTGAACGGTCCCAGTCTTTTTAATCTCTCCTCATCTGGAAGATGTTCCATACTCCTCAGCATTTTTGTTACCCTTCTCTCTATCTTTTCCAATTCTAATATATTCTTTGAGATGGGGTGATCAGAACGGAATGCAGTATTCAAAGTGTGGGCTTTTTTTAGTGGAATTATATTGTTTCTGCTTTATTATCTATTCCTTTTCTAATGGTTCCTAACATTGTTAGGTTTTTTTTTGGACTGCTGCTGCACATTGAGCAGATGTTATCAGAGAGCTATCCGTCATGACTCCAAGGATCTCTTGAGTGGTAACAGCTAATTTAGACTCCATCATTTTGTATGTATAGTTGGGATTTTGTTTTGCGGTGTGCATTACTTTGCATTTATCAACATTATCTGCTATTTTGTTGTCCAGTCACCTGGTTTAGTGAGATCCCTTTGTAATTCTTCACAGTAAGCCTTGGATTTAACGATCATGAGTAATTTTGTATCATCTGCAAATTCTACCACCTCATTATTCAGCCCTTTTTCCAGATCATTTATATAAAGATGTTAAACAGCACAGGTCCCAGTACAGGTCCTTGAGGGACCCCATTATTTACTTCTCTCCACTGTGAAAACTGATGGTTTATTCCTACACTTTGTTTCCTGCCTTTTAACCAGTTACTGATCCATGAGAGAATCTTCCCTCATATCCCCCAAGGTGAGGGATCTTGTCAAAAACTTTCTGAAAGTCCAGAAACTGCAGAATTGGAATTAATTTGCAAACTTGACACCATCAAATTAGGCTTGAATAAAGACTTGGGGGTGGATGGGACATTACACAAAGTAAAACCTATTTCCCCATCCTCATTTTTCCCCCCTACTGTTACTCTCACCTTCTTGTCAACTGTTGGAAATGGGCCATCCTGATTATCACTACAATTTTTTTCTCCTGCTGATAATAGCCCACCTTAACTGATTAATCTAGTTATAGTTAGTATGGCAACACCCATTTTTTCAAGTCCTGTGTGTGTGTGTGTATATATATATCTTCCTACTGTATTTTCCACTGCATGCATCTGATGAAGTGGGTTTTAGCCCAGGAAAGCTTATGCTCAAATAAATTTATTAGTCTCTAAAGTGCCACAAATACTCCTCGTTCTTTTTAGTTTAGACTGTATCACCATGACTGTTGACACCTTCCAAGAATTCTAGCTACATTGGGGAGGTATGATTTCCCTTTAGAAAAGCCGTGTTGACTCTTCTTCAACAAATCATGTTTATCTGTGCCCCTGATAATTTTGTTCTTTGCCTGATACTGCAGTTAGGCTTGCTAGCCTTAATTGCCAGAATCACCTCTGGAGCCTTTAAAAAAAAAATCAGTGTTACATTATCTGTCCTTCAGTCATCTGGTGTAAGTAATTGGTTACATACCACATTTAGTCATTCCTCAATTCCATATTTGAGTTCCTGCAGAAGTTTTAAATGAATACAATCTGGTCCTGGTGACTTATTACTGTTGAATTTATCAATTTGTTCCAAAGCCACCTCTGAGGATATCTCAGTCTGGGACAGTTCCTCAGATTTGTCATCTAAAAAGTATGACATGGGTGTGGGGATCTCAGCTACATCCTCTGCGGTGAAGACCAATGTAAAGAATTCATTTAGCTTCTTTTTAACGGCCTTGTCTTCCTTGAGTACTCTTTGTGCACCTGGATTGTCCAGTGATCCCACTGACTGGCAGGTTTCCTGCTTCTGATGTAGTTAAATAAATGTTGCTGTCAATTTTTGCATCTTTAGCTAGTTGCTCTTCAAGTTTTGTTAGCCTGCCTAATCTTACTTTCTGTACTTGACGTGCCAGAGTTTATTCTCCTTTCTGTTTTCCTCAGTAGGATTTGACTTGCAATATTTAAAGGATGCCTTTTTGCCTCTAACCGCCTCTTTTACTGGCTGTACTTTTTGTTTGAGCCTCTATTAGTGTTTTGAAATAGCCTCCATGCAGTTTGCAGACATTTCATCCTTGTGACTGTTCCTTTTAATTTACGTTTATCTTTCTCATTTTTGTGTAGTTACCCTTTTTGAAGTTAAATGCTACTGTAGTGGGTTTCTTTGGCATTTTCCCCACTACAAGGATGTTAAATTTAATTAGATTACGGTTGCTATTACCAAGCACTTAAGCTATATTCACCTCTTGGACCAGATTTAGTTCCACTTAAGACTAAATCAAAAATTGCCTCTCCCCTTGTGGGTTCCAGGACTAGCTGCTCCAAGAACCAGTAATTAAATGGGTCTAGAGACTTTTTATCTCTGCATCCCTGCCTGAGGTGACACATACTCCAGTCAATATGAGGATAGTTGAAATCCCCCATTATTATTGCATTTTCTGTCTTTATGGCCTCTCTGTTCTCCTTGAATATTTCACCGTCACGGTCACCAGCCTGGTCAGGTGGTTGGTAGTACATTCCTACTGCTATATTATTGTTCAAGCATGGGATTTCTATGCATAGAGATTCTATGGCAGGGGTTCTCAACCTTTTTCCTTGTGATGCTCTCAACATGCTATAAAAACTCCACAGCCCACCTGTGCCACAACAGTTTTTGTGCATATAAAAGCCAGGACCAGTGTTGCGGGGCAACTGCCCATGGCCCCAAACCATAGGGGGCCCCATGATACTAAGTTGCTCAGGCTTTGGCTTTAGCCCCGGGTAGTAGGGCTCGGGGTCCCAGGATTCAGCCCCATGCAGTAGGGCTTCGGCTTTCTGCCCTGGGTCCCAGAAAGTCTACTGCTGGCCTGGCTTGGCGGCGCCCCTGAAACTTGCTTGTGGCCCCCTGGGGGCCCTGGACCCCAGGTTGAGAACCACTTTCTATGGTACGGTTTGATTCATTTAAGATTTTTACTATATTTGACTTTTTCACATATAGTGCCACTCCCCTGCCAGGACAACTTACTCTCATTCCTATGTATTTTATGCCTTGATATTAGTGTCCCATTGATTATCCTCATTCCTCCAAGTTTCTGTGGTGCCTACTATAGCAATATTTTCATTTAGTACCAGGTACTCAAGTCCAGCCAACTTACTATTTAGGCTTCTAGCAAGACAAAGGTGGGTGAGGTAATGTATTTTATATTTAGACCTATGTAACATTGGTATACAAGCACTTAAATTTGTCAGTATTGAATTGTCTGCCTTCGTGTGATGTAATTGAATGGAACTCTCTTTTTTTTCGTGTGACTGTTTCTCTTCCGTTCCTACCTGTACTTAATCAACTCCTATCCCCTCCTCTTTACTGAAACATAGAGAATCATCTTTAATAAACCCTCCACTGAGATACCATGTGCTCCTCTACATCTGTTGGCTGTCCTCCAGTCCTTAGTTTAGAAACTCCACTATGACCTTTATAATTTGACATGCCAGCATTCTGGTTCCATTTTGCTTTAGGTGGAGCCCATTCTTCCTGTACTGGCTCCTTCTTTCCCAAAAGGTTCCCCAGTTCCTAATAAGCCTAAATCTCTCCTCCCAACACTCTCCTCTCATCCGTGTATTGGGACCCTGTAGTTCTGCCTGTCTAACTGGCCCTGTGCATGGCACTGGAAGCATTTCAGAGAATGCTACCCTGGAAATCATAGACTTTAATCTGTTCCCTAACAGCCTAAATTTGGTCTCTAGGCCCTCTCTCTTGTCTTTCCCTATGTCATGTATCAGGACCACAGGCTTCTCCCCAGCACTGTACATAAGTGTCTCAAGAGGTCTGCAACCTTTGAACCCGGCAGGCCATTCACCATGCCGTTCTCCCAGTCCTCACAAACCCGATTATCTATATTCCTGTTAAACGAATCTCCCCATTCTGCCTCTTCCTAATAACGGAGGTTTCCCTCCCCTGGAGGGGTATCTCAGTGCAAGAGGATACCAGCAAGTTATCTGAAAGGACGGCCCCAACTATGGGATCATTTCGCTTCTCTCCAGCTGGATGTACCCTTTCCCTGAGACTTTCATTCTCCTCAACAGCACACAGGCTGTCCACCCTACTGGATCCCAGAAAGTCTCGTCTATATATTGCTCTGTTTCCCATAGCTCTTCCAGTTGAGTCTCGAGTCTGTATTTGGTTTCTGATGGCTGAGAGTTGTTTGCACCAAATGCGCGCACACATCACCTGCCCACAAGGCAAGTAATCAGACACGCTGCATTCAGTAGCCAAATGCACAAACTGTTTTCCCTTCTATGTAACCTTATTGATGAGTTTTTTTTAATTCGAATGATCTCAGCGCATGACTAGATTTTGTTAAATTGAAGCAAATGATCCTGACTTTAAATAAAAATTTACTGTTTCCTCTAGGTTTAACACTGTAACAGTTGAATAAGTAATTTGTTACTAACTCCATGATTCTTTTTTTTTTTTTTAGGTTAGTAATATAATTTTTGGAATGTTAACCAAACATAGTGAGGAATTACTTTAATTTAGTAAATGATTGTCATCTGTATAATGGCTTCCTTGACTTTTCTGCCAACTTGATATTAGTAAAAGTACAGGGCTCCATCACTAGTGCTACATAAAGTAATTGTGTAATGGTGCTTTAACTTGCCGCAAGCAAAATGTGTCTTAATTTTAATGAGTTTGAGAGTTATATATAGAATATGCTGTTAAAAAATATCAGAAACACTACAACTCAGTCATTGATTTGAAATGACAAGTCAGTTATCAATAGAAGGTCCTGACAACAAACTAATAGGTTTTTCTGAAGATCCAATCAAATTTTCTAGGCAGTAGTTTGAGGTGTTCCACATGGGATAATATCTGTCCCATACTGTATTGAATTCACTCTCTCTCTTTCTCTCTCCTTTTGGCTTCAGCTCGCATTCCATGTTAACAGTTAGGCGGACCATGAGCTGTTCTGCTTTAGTGACAGATTCTGTTCCCTTTGGCGTGCTCATTTATCTAGCTATCATTAATGCCAGATATAATGGTTTCCTGTTTTTCTTGCTTTATATCCCATTGCACATAGCTCTGGAGAGTAAAAGATATTATTAAAGAGTCCTTTGGTTTGTAATGTATACATATAAAAAAAAAGGCAATTCCCAGAGCAAAAGGGAACTGGTATGCCTCACAGCACCGCCGCCTTTGGTGCAAAGTCAACAATAACAACAAAAACAAATCACTCAAGAAATGAAGCTATATCATCTGATTGGGATGATGCTTCCCTGTACCATTGGGCCTGCAAGTTAGGTATTTGTATTGTAAAGAGCGCCCACTCTGCATTAGCTGAGTTGTTGCAGGTAGGTTTGGGTGGAGAGAAGGGCTGAGAGAATAGGAGTGAAACAGCGTTCTTTTGGCGGGTGGCTGGCTCTAGAGAAGGCAGGCGCTGCTGTATTAGGGCACTGTCTGCATTAAAAGTTTGTTGGATCTTTAGACAATGACACCTCCGTTCTCTTGGATATGCTTTGATATTGCAATGGTGTTCTTTGTTGTACAGTAGCGCCTAGGAGTGCCAGTCATGTTCCTGCCCCAAAGAGCTTACGGTGCTGCTGAAGCTGGAGTCCTATGTCCCGGTCTGGTGTCCACAATTCAAGTAGGGTGTTGATAAATTGGAGAGAGTTCAGAGAAGAGCCACAAGAAGGTTTAAAGGATTAGAAAAGCTGCCTATTTAGCTTAACAAAGAGACGATTAAGGGGTGGCTTATTTCAACCTGTAAGTAGGTACATGGGGAGCAAATATTTAATAATGAGATCTTCAGTCTAGCAGAGAACACAATCCAATGGCTGGAAGTTGAAGCTAAACAAATTCAGACTGGAAATAAGGTGTACATTTTTCATGGTGAGAGTGAAAGTAATTAACCATTGGGACAATTTCCCAAGGGTTGTGGTGGAGTCTCCATCACTGGCAATTTTTAAATCAAGATTGGCTGTTTTTTCTAAAAGATCCGCTCTAGGAATTACTTTGGGGACATTCCCTGGTCTGTGCTACACAGAAGGTCCGACTAAAAGATCGCAGTGGTCCCTTTTGGCCTTGGAATCTGACTCAACCAATGGGCTGAGGAGCAGGGGGCTAAGAGCCAGTGTACTACTGGTAGTATTGAGATTGCCGTAACACTTAGAGGTCCCTTCAGGCCAGGGCTCTGTTGTGCCAGGTGCTGTACGGACAGATAATAAAAGACAGTTCCTGCCTCCAAGAGCTTAGTCTTAAAGACAGGACACTACAGGTGGATGAACCAAATGCAGTGTTGGGGGGAACAGCGTATCAGGAACACAAGCATGTTTTACCTAGAACAGCTGTGTGTGCAAATTTTAGCTGTAATAAACCAATCAGTGGCACTGATATTTGCTTTCTACCTGCCTAGGCATCAAGTGGCAATGTTCTTTAGACATCTCAACATAAGTGAGTCCTAAGAAAGTATTGAAAGATTTGAGGGTGAAAACTATTCCTCGCTCTGCCGTTGACTTAGTGTGTGACCTCTGTGTGAATGCACAGCTCCTTAACTAGCGCTGTTCTCAGTTGACCCCATCTGTAAAATACTTTCCAGGGGAGCTGTGAGTCTAAATAACTGTAAAGTGCTCTGAGAATACTCGCAGGGAAGGTGCTGTGGAAGTGAAGTAGTGCTAAAATGACCCATGATAAATAAAACAAGAACAACATCCTTAGGAAATCCTGTCTTTGAGTGGTTTCAAGTGGATTGTGAATATTTTGCAGAGTCCTAATTTGCCTTGCCTCTCCCCATAGATTTCAGTAAGATTTCTTATTGAACCCCAGCCTTTGTGGAAGAGGTGTCTGCACAGCAAGTGTCCAGGTGTGCTGTTGGTTCTCAAAAACGTATTCTTGTGTCTCCCAATACGTCATGACCATTGAGGACTGGTTTGCTCAGCAGGTTCAGATGAGATCCCTGCTAACTGAATGTTACCCCAGTGTTGAGGACTTAGATTGCAAATTCTTCACATTGCCCTATTGGTTGTTCACAATTAATTTGAAGATGAGCCCAATGACTTCTTCCTAGTTTTACTGCTAATGAGATTTTTCTAGACCATTCCTATGAGAAACTGTATTGGCGTTTGGTTGTAGATCAGCCAGGGTAAGTAGCATGTTATCTGTGTGAAGAAGAATTTGCCATTTTCAGACTTGTTAGTGGTCACCAGCTGAGCTGATGAGTGAAAAGAAGCAATCAGGAGACACCTATCTAGGGCCTCTTTGCAGCAGAATGAAAAGTAAGAAAGTTCTGTTGGCAACCAGTGAAGCAGATGGTTATGAACATAGCAAGTATACAATATTTATAGTATACCAATTGAAATGAGCTTTATTTGAGACTACGAGCCCAGGCAGAGCAATTCAGTCCTGTGCATCGAACAAGATTGTAATTGTGGTAGTTCCAATTTACTAACCATTTGCAAAAGATTACTTACCTTGCACATATTATCCTCTCCTAATCTTTCTTTAATGAACACTACTTTATCTGGATGTATAATTCCAGCAAAGGGAAAAAACAATTTCCAGCCTCGAAGGCAAAGCTTTAGCTAATATTTTAACATCTGAATTACGGCAAGAGAGAAAATACTCTATAGCTAATAAAAGTTTAAAGGAGCCTCGGCCTGTTTTAAAGGGTAGAAGTGGAGAGACATTTCCTATTATAAGTCAAAGGCTTGTCTTGGATAATTTCTTCTTATGGTTTAGACAAATTGAAGCATCACTAAGGACTGTCCATCTGCTTCCTCTTTTCCGAAGTGGCTCTTTGCTCGTCTGATAAGAGGGACCTAAATTTTCAAAACTGATTGGTGATTTTGGAAGCCTTCATTGTTGGTGCCCAGCCTGAGGCACTCTTTAAATGCACCAAATTTTCAGAGGGAGGTTTTTCGGCGCTTTCTGAAAAATCAAACCCTGTTAAAGTTTCTCGCGTTGGGAGCCAAAATCATGAGTCATTTTTGAAAATTTAGGCAAGGCGACGACTCAACTGTGATAGGCTTCGTCAGAATAGAGCTGTTTGAGTCTCTTTAAAACTTCAACTAAATTGGGGGTGTGGGCAGACAAGAATTTGACTAATTATAGAGCTGGCCAATTTTTAATTTCAATGTTTTTAATTGGTATTTTTGAAACTAAGTGACTTTTCCATCCCCCGTCCCCGCTTATGCCAGCTTGAATCAGAAATTTGTGGTCACGAGTGTGTGACTTACAGCTCAAAATTTATTTGAACAACTCTCCCACTCAAAAATTCACCCCTACATGCTGGCTCATTGTGTACTAAGCTCCTCTTGAAAAGATAATGGCTTCTCAGAGGCAGCTGCAAGCAAGTAACTTGAATCCAGTACTTGGAGTCTACAGAACTTATATTTCCTGGTTGTTCTGCTGACTCAGTGCATGACCTTAAGTTCTCTCTCCCTCTGTTAACCCATCTGTCAAATAGGACTAATGGTGGCTTTTATCCATCATTGCAACGTGTGATGCAATCTTGGGCACAAAGCTTGATAGAAGGCCAAAGTGGTATTCATCCTCTAAACAAGCATTAGTGATACTTAGATACCAAGCCACTCATGGCATGACATGAAAAATGTGAAATGGTAATTACATGATTGATATCCATATTCAAACCCAGAGGACATCTTCCATTGTAACTATTATTTTGGTTCTATTAAGGGTAATGACTTAGTAATCTTCAGGGACATAACATTACTCTGGGAAAAAAAGACCTACACATCACTACAGACAGCTCAATAAACACCTCTGCTCCAATATGCAGCAGCAGTCAAAAAAGCGAACAAAATGCTAGGATCTATAAAGAATGGGATAGTAAACAACTGAAATTATAACAGTACTACTTTATAAATCAATGGCTCACCCTCACATGTGTTCAGTTCTGGTCACCCAATCTCAAAAGAAAAGAAAAAAAGGTGAAGGAGTCCACAGATGGTCAATGAAAATGTTTTGAGGTCAGGAGAGTCTTCTGTGTGCATAGAGATTGAGATTTTTTTTTTCTTTTTGGTAGGGAGAAGACAAACAGGATGGGTGTGGGGGGGGACAATGATCAAACTATTGAGCATATACAGATGAGGAAATTTGGGGCACCTATTTTTTTTACACATTCTTATAACAGAAGAACAAGGGGATGTCCAGTCATGATGAAAGGCAATATTTTTAAAACAGATAAGAGGAGATACTACTTAAAATATTACATATTGAACCTGTGGAACTCTGTGCCACCATATATCATGAAAGTCCAGAGCCTAATGGGATTCAGGCAGAATTAGGCTTTTATATGGATAATGAGTATACCCATCGTTCTGTTATAAAGGATGTGGCAAATACTTGGGAAGGGGGAGAAATTTTCCTATTTCAGTTAAAAACTATCTGATGGAGCGAGGGAAAATCTTCGATTATGGACAGATTTTCTAATTGTACACTAGCAAGTTTCTTCCATTGTCCTCCAAAGCAGCTGGGGTTGACCAGTCTGTCGGAGAGGCTATTGGACTCTGTGGAGCCCCGATGTGATTCAGTCTGGCAATTCCTATTAATTCTCACATGTGCTATTACCCAGTAAACCTCCAGGGTGTGGTGGCCATGTGGATGTCGGTATATTTACCTATGGCTGGACACTTTAAAGCCTGACAGATTCAAAATAAAAATAAGGCACAAACTTGTAAGAGTGAGAGTGATTGATCATTGGGACAATCTGTTTTCCATCTCTTGATGTCTTCAGATCAAGCCTGCATGCCTTTCTGGAAGAAACACTTTAATAGTGATGAAGTGCCATGGCCTTTGCTGGATTTGATGATCTGGTAGGTCCTTCTGGCCTAAAGAATCTATGAATTTATGAAAGCCTGATGGACATTGTCGTGCTTGAGTTGTGGGGTCAAGCTGCCCACCTCTGTTTGTGTACTAATGACAACCTCCAGGGTGGTTGGCTCTGCTGAGGCCCTATTCTTGTGCCAGCAAATGGGATCCTTGGAATTACTATACAATGTTCTAGTCAGTTTTATGGTGACTGGACTGTCCTGTGGTCAGGGTTCTGGGTGCTGGGTTCTCTTCCTCACTCTACCACAGGCTTTTGCTATGACTGCTGGCAATGTATTTCATGTCTGATCTCTCAGATTCCCAATCTGTAAAATAGGGGATAATGCTCCCCTATATTGCAGATGATGTGAGGTTTAATGCATCGTTCATAAAATGCTTTGTGATCTTTAGACAGAAGGTGCTATGCAAGTGCAAACTGCTTCAAAATATCTACGGCTCTGAGTGGGAAAGAGAGCATGACTGTTAATGCAGGTAAAACTGCTCACAAAGGCATGTGAAGAGGAGAGTACTCCTACGTTTGAATAGTAAATTTCAGAGTGATTAGGATGATGGCTAAATTCAAATTGTTGGATTAGTCTAGATGCCTAATCAAGCATGCAGAAGGTTAAACGTAACAGGTGCAAGAGAACTTTAAGTATTCCTAAATTGGCGTAAGATATGGCACTGTTAAAATGGTATGCCTGTTTAGAAGTTGCATGGAAAATTTACTGCACTGTTTGTTCATTCCTAGCCAGAGCCATGAAATGGGATTTAGAAACTGCAGTAGATAAGTAAAACAAGGTAAAGTCTATGAACTAAAAACCTGGTGAGCTTGATGGTTCAGCCATAATTCAGTATTTGGCTAAATGACTGATTTAAAAGAAGCTTTGGTGCTTGCTTTTCAGATTGTAGAACTGCTGAAGCCAGGGGGAAAGTCTTCAATCAAGCTTTAAAAACATTGGCCCAAATCCTGCCTTCGGGTCTATACCTGCCACCCCATTAAACAAAGTTAATGGGGTTACATATGTGTGTAATTGAGGGCAGGATGCAGCCCTTTGTTAGCAAAGAGGACAAGCATTGCTTCCCTTATGAGCTGAAGACTGACATGACCCCCAGGTCAATCTTTGTAAAGTGCTTTGAGATGCTCTGCTGAAAGGAGACACACAAGGGCAAAGTACTGCACGCCCTGCTGCTCTCTCTGAGAGCATGAGTGACTACAGGCACCCGGCTAACTGCAGAAGTTTCTTGCTGGACTTTGGTCCTAGTACAAAGTAAATGTAACAGAAATTAAAGCTGGGCAGACCAAATAGAGAGCTGCGGATATCATCCCCAGTTTCTCTCCAAGCTTGTCTCTCTTACTGCTGGCATCAGTGTTCATATTGATCAACTGTCTCCTGTTTTGGAGGGGAGGGGTAAGCATCTCTGCAGCCTAATTGATTATGGCACAGGCTCCTCCATACGGTAATATAGTTTCCTCGGACTCAGGAGAAATTCCATTCAGTTTTCAACCACGGAGCGCCGATAGCCTAACTCCAGCCTATTGACAACTTGCTTGCACCGCACTGGTATTGGATTCAGCATTAACCCTCTCATGACTGACTGACATCAGTGCCCAAGGCTCATTGCACAGAGGGAGAAAAGACCCAGGCTACGAGGTGCTAATTGCTGCCCATGTACCATACAACCAGGTGTTGAACTGGTTTCCGTCACCACAGCTGCCCTGCCCTCAATGGAGCCATGTTGATTGACACCAGCTGAGGGATCTGCATGCATGGGTGCTGGCTGGTAACTGAAGGAAAGTTAGCACCATATAATAGAACACCTCTGAAATGAGGGTGTCTCATGGAGAAGCTGTAAGATGAGTAGCATCACCTGCTCTACTTGCATTGCATCTGTTTGTACTGCCATTGTGACCACAGGCTGGGCAGGGAGGTTAAATACATTGGAAATCTGCTTTATATTAAATTTCTTTGAATGTTCCTCGTTGGGGTTGGCTGGATGGAGAGTGCTGGACACCGTTATGTTTTCTGTGGCCGTTCTCATGTTCTTATGCTGAAGACTACCTAGAACTGCCCACTGATAACTGTTCCGAGGCCCAAACTCATTTCAGGTAGGGTCTGCTGAATGATGGCGACAACTTTTCTGGTCACTATCAATCCATGTGGGATTTGAACAACATCTTGGAGTGAAAGACCCTGTGTCCTACCAATCCATTGCACTTCGTTAGCTTTTGAAATGGTTGTGAAAGCACTTTGCTCACAAGCACTGATCTGGATTAAGCCTGGTCTACAAAAAGGGAGTGATTTAGTAGCTAGCAAATGTTCCTGCCCTGTTGTGTTCCAGAGAAGGTCAATCTTCGCAGGTATTGTAATGATCTTCTCACAGCTTTTCAGTGTTAAATGCTCTAAACAAAGCTTGCCCAGGCTGAGTTCTGGAGAATAAATCTGAACTCTCTCTACTACTCTGAGCCCTTTTTCTTCATGTCTGGTTCTTTCCAAGGACAATGGAAAACAAGCGACCATCTTCTGAAAACTAAAGGCTGCACCTAGCTCCTGCATGGCTGGGCAGATTACCCTGCAGCCCCTGCTCCTCTTTCTAAAATGGTGATCCTATTAGACCTCTTGCATGGCTTTTCTAGAACATCTCTTCTGGCCCATGAGCCCAACCAACCAGGAGCATCTTGCTGCCAGGACAGTCTCCCAGCTATAACAATTCTCTTAATTCAAAGCTGCGATGCTTCACTTGCTTAAAGTCTGCTCCCTACTCAGCCCTACCTCTCTCTCTCCTTCCACCTTTACCCATTTCACTCTCGTTTAATTGCCTTTCAGAGCTGTTTGCCAGGGCACAGTCAGACTGATTGAATCCAGTGCTTTGTTCCTGAGGTCTTGTCAGACAGTCTCTCTCTCTTATATATATATATATGTATAGACACTGACTGCAAAGGGCTTCCATCTGTTTTCCCTGTCAGATAAGGCCTACCTAAGTTAATATCAGTTTTAACCCACACGTGTCTGCCTGCCTGCTTCATAACCTGTATTCTGCTGCATCAGTTTCTGATCCAGCCCTGTAGGATGGGAGTTTCTCTGATAAAATAACACCTTTAATATTGATAGAATGGATACAGGGGAGATACAATTCAGCCATTCCACTACTGGTAATGGAAGACAAAGTTATACAGGCAAGAGCTGGAAAGAGA
This sequence comes from Trachemys scripta elegans, assembly GCF_013100865.1. Classification (NCBI taxonomy): domain Eukaryota; kingdom Metazoa; phylum Chordata; order Testudines; family Emydidae; genus Trachemys; species Trachemys scripta. The sequence goes on along the minus strand of NC_048318.1, from coordinate 15,940,691 downwards.
CAGCAGGTCTGCATACCTGGGTTTGTTGTTGGGTGCCTTTGGCAGAAAGGAAGTGTGCAGTTAGTGGTTAAGCAGAGGACTTTACTGGGGTGTGACCATGGGCAAGTCCCTACGTCCCAGATACGGCACAGCACTTAATCACATGCGTAGCTTTAAACGTGTGAGTCATTGACATCACTGGGACTATTCATGTCCTTAAGTGCTTTTCTGGTTCAGGGTCAGAATCTATCTTTCTGCTTCCATTTTCCTGCCTGTAAAACAGGGGCAATCCTTGCCTGGCCCAGAAGAGAAGGGCACTGTGAGGCTTGGCTAATGTTCAAAAAGTGCTTTGAGATGGAAGGTGCGAGAGGAAGGTGAAGGATTTTTTACTTAGCTTGTAACTAGAGCCTTAAAAGTTACCTTGGATCAGTATTTTCTTGTTTCCTCCACTTTGTGATTAGGGGTTGAACCCAAATCTAAACACCCCTCAAGACTCAGGAGAAGGTGGGATGTGAACTTTGCAGCTTACCCCATCTGTGCGGGGCAGCAGAATCTGCCTGAGCTCCGATGTGCAGCCTGGAAGATCTAGCTTCATGACAGCCTATAATTGCCTCAGTGGAAAAGCTGGTTATCTCAGACTGGGTCACTTGAGGACATGCTGTAAGTCCCATCTGTTCAGGTCTGGCCTTTCTCATCTCATTTGGGGGCCACTTATTCTCTGTGCACCATCTGCTCAACATCCTTTCGGACGAGTTGGGAACAGATCCCCTTTCTCGGCTGACCCCTCTGCATGGAAGGGAAATGGGATTTCCCTCTGCCAGGTTCCTTGGTTCCCTGAGGCCAAGTGTTTGGCCTGGTCATTTATAACTGATGATTAATGACTTGTACTTCAGCTTTATACCCCAGTACACAGATGCCCTGGGCAAGTCCACTATCTGCTGATTTCCCCTGCAGCCCATTTCCCCTTTGTTCACGGATGCCAAGGCTGCGTCCTTCTCCTGAGAGCCCTTGCTGCAACTGGCAGCCCAAGCAGTGTTTGGAGTCCTCTCACCTGCACTAGAGCAGTTGGATCAGGCGCACGTGCAACGAGCAATCCGGAGACATGAAGGCTTCCAGGAATAAAAGGAATATTTGATCACACATTTCCCCCCGCCCTCCTGCTCACGCGCTCTGTCTCTCTCTCTCTGTACTCAACTCTCCGCTGTCCCTGGGGGCTGGCACCTCACTGGCTGTGAGTGCTGCAACCTTTCTCTCATCTGCATGGAGACAACATGCTTGGCAACAGCTACTCAATATGGCAGCTGCACAAGAATATAAATGAGCTAGAGAAGGCGACCTAGTGTCTCCACATCTATTTCCTTACCCCTTTGCGCCTCTGCATGTCTCCACCTTCATCTCCTTCCTCTCCACTGCTCCCTGTTTCCTGCTGTCTGGTTCTCACTCCAGCTCCTTCCCCTTCCTGTCTTCCCAAGCATGCCTGTTCCGTAAGAGATCTGGCAGGCGAGGCAGCACGTTCTGGGGGGATTGTAACCTGCCACAGGGTTCTTCACAAACAGTCTGAAGGCAGTCTCTCACCAGTGCTGAGAGGCACTAATCTCCCTGCAATAGCTGCTCGGAGTCTCCTTCTTTGAATGCTCCCCCCCTGCCATGGGGTCAGTGCTGGAGCTTTGGCGTCTAGTTTTCTTGTCGGGTGGGCATTTACGCCTATGCAGTGTGAGCTTGAAGTAGGGTGAAATGCGGCCACTCGGATTTGCCCGTGCTTTGCACCCACTCTGCCCAGGGGTAAATGACTACTCAAGGAGCAGGGCAGCAGGGAATCAGAGCTCTGACCTTCCTATTGTTTCCCCTCTATGTTAATCTTCCATTCTTCATGGTACAGCATCCCAATCCCTGGACTGAACTGAACTGCACAGGACTGGACCTTACCGGGAACCTAACAATGGCTGGAAGAGAACATTACTGAGCAACAAGGGCCACTTTATTTATTTCCTCCCTCAAACGCATCACAATCCCTCTCTGTGCTGAGTGTGATGCTTCTGCACCTCTCCCAGTCTGTAGGGCACGAGACCAGGACCAGAGATTTTACCCAGTTTGTGCATGGCAATGCAGAGCACTAACCTCCAGGCAATCCTGTTCATTCTCAGCAGAGGTTCTAGGGACTGACTGGCAGGGTGATGAAGACCCAACTTCCATCATTAAAATCGACCCTCTCCATAGGCAGGATGAGATGTGGGTTAGGACTGTACGGGCTGGTGTGGGTGGAAGTTTACGCTGCCGATGCCATGCATGTCCTGGAAATAAACAGGGGACTCCATGCTGTCCACCCCACACATCTTTCACTAGCGCTAATCTCATTTTGAGGACAGGGAGATGTTGGTTGCATTTTTTGAGTGTATACAAAACATGTTTTCTGGGCACGATACAATCCTGCCAGTCCTGGGTGTGACTCATTCCCAGACATGGGGGCATGGAGGTGATCTGTGCCTGTGATGGATTGAAATTCCTTCCTGCACCCCCTTGTTTAGAGAACTGTTTGGCTAAAGCATCTCATCTGCAAGCCCCTGGAGCTTTCTTTCCCCCGACTGCTCCCTGGCCATAATCAGCCTGATAATGTCTGGATAATTTTCACTCTGCTTGGTAATGCTGCTGTAGAAGGGAACAGGGAGAATGGCAGTGTTTTTCTGTGAAAAGGTGGACATGGTCATGATTGCAAATGAAAAATTAAGGCCTCGTGTCTTGCATTCATTCCCACTTGATTACACACTGGTACGTAAACAAATCTTCACCCTGTTGCCTGAAGGGTGCCAATGATCTACCTTTTCTTTTGCTCGCCCCCCCTTTAGCAAATCTATAATGCATTTAATCTTCGCCAGCCGCTCTGCTTGGTGTTTAAATGTCTAATTTGCTGCCAAGTGCAGCTCCAATTCTCTCTGTGCTGCAGTTTAACTCTCTGGCTTGTGTTTGCCCAAGCAGTTGTCTGCTTGAATGGATTGAATCAAATGCATCTGATCCTTCGGCGAAAGAGAGAAAAATTAACTGAGGAGCAGAGACTTTTCAGCATAACTCTCTAAGTAAACTTCCAGAGTCTCCCCAAATTCCTCCTTGCGCCTTGTTTTCAAGCAGGTCTTTCAGAATGATTTGAGATGGTCCATGAAATGAGATGATACAGATGCTAAAAAAAAGTCACTAGTTCACCTGCTTCCATGTGGAACTGGCCAGCAAACAATCACTAGCGTGTGACTGCGCACATGGCTCCTGGACAGTGGCCCCAGCGCCAGAATAAAACTTCATGTGAATCACGAAAGACCCAAAATCTGCAATAGGGATTAAACTATTGGATTCCTCTTGTGGGTGTCTGTGAACCTGGGGACTCCTGCCTCTCAATCTATGCCACAATGATGCCAGGGTGGCTTGGCCTCGCTTTAAAAGCATTGCAGGAGGAACTCTTCCCAAACAAGACACAGCCCTGTGCACGTGAGAGGGCAAACATGACAGATGTTTGTCAAATTGGTTGATGCACCGTGGAAGGTGCCCAGATACTACTGTGATGGGTGCGGCATAGAAAAAAACGAGGTAGAACAGAACCACTTTGAACTGAAACGAATAGTGTAAGAACTGGAGCAGATACTGGGCTTATAGGCAGTTGAACTGAGCAGCCATTGGGAATGTTACCAATCCACTAAGGGAAGTACAATCTGATCATGAGCACTCTTGAGTTCTAATTCCAGATCTCCACCTTTAACCTTGGCCAAATCATTTACCTCAGTTTCCCTATCACTGACATGGACATATTACTCCCTTTTTGCCTTACACTGAGAAGGGGGCAGGGGGAGTTGATTGATTGTGTATAGAACCGTTTTCATCTGCAAAATGTTGAGCTGTTATATTGACAAGGCCAAAGACAATTAGACTCTCAGTACATCATATGAGAAATACTTGACTCTTTCCAGCTCTAGCTGCTTCCAGACCACCATCCCAAGTGGCCCCATGAATCTCATTCTGCCACTAGGAAATGCATATGCATGGAACAAATGGATATCAGGGCCAAGCAGGACAGCCACAAAGAATGACTGAATAACACTACCCCAAATACTAAGAATACCGTCTTGTTTGGATGCACAGATGAATTACGTAGGCAGCTCCTATTAGTCCTGGGGGGAGACAATGAGCCAATCAATACACATCAAAATGAGACTCTAGTCCTGTGCAAATTAGAAGGGGGAGGGATTTGGCTGGAGAGATTTGCTTCTCTCTCCTGACATGCACTATTGTGCTATTTAAATGCCTTCATCCGAAAGCATCATAAAATGCCCATGACAAGGCTCCCATTCCAGAGCTGAGGCTCCCGCAGCTATCGCACCACCCGCCTACTCTTCCTTTCCCCCTTCCCAAACGCCAGCTGCCCAGACGCCCTGGTAAGGAATGTCATATAACAGTCTACACCGAAGCAAAGGAAACCTCCCAGGTGCCTAATGGACCAGCGCGTTGGTGCCACTGAAAATGGTGATGCTTGAGATGCACCCTACATGAATAGGTGTGTAGAGCCATCCACAGAAGGTAGGGAAGGGGTTAAAGTCGCACCTGCAGACTCTGAGTGCGGAGGTCTGCAAGGAAGCGGGGTGGGGGCCAGCTAAGAGGCATACGGCTTGGACAGCCAGGCGTTGAACCTGGCAGTGCGGGTCAGGGAGGAAGAATCGATGGGAGTTGGGCTGGAATGGGTGGGGGTGTTGGTTCCTCGTCGACTCTTGGCTGGAATGAGCTGCAGTCCAGGCTTCTGCTTTGCACTCTGGCTGCAGGAAGCCCTGCTGCATGTATGGGTTTTGGAGAGACAGAACACTCACCCTATGAACCGCTGCTGTTGAATGAGGCCTCCAAAGCCAGGTGTTTGAGCCCCACCAAAGGGAGCAGGAATCCTTTTCCTGCTCCAGCCCTAGGGCCTTTACCCAAGCCCCCAGGTTCTGCACTATGCCCCTGAGTCTGTCGGTGAAAGGGGGATCTGGGTAAAGTGTGGCCTGGCATTGCCCTGCTCTGTGGCTGGGACAGAAGCTCTCTACTGTGTGCACGATCAACCCCGTTTACTCCTGAGGAATTAGACTGACTGGTTAAAATAACAGCGCTTGGGCCACGTGCAACTTCCTAAACCCTGTCTCCTCTGGCTCTCTTCCTGCGGGGTGGGGAGCTGTAGCAAGGTTGCCTGAAAAGCTAGTTGGTCCCCAAAGAGCCAAGCACAATGGCCCTGCAGGTTTCCCCCTCTCCTAGCCAGCTGTGGTCATGTCTCAGTTTGCAGCTGCATTGACTCCATGCAAAGCCACACTCTAGACGAGGGGTACTACTGCCCCCGTATGTCTCTAGCAATATTCAGGGAGTTGAGCAGCGCTGTGCAGTAACAGTGCTTCCTTTTGCTGGGCTGAAAATATGTCGGAAAGCCAAGGGGACCTAAATAAAACCAATTCACAGAACTAGGACATAGGGGGACAAATTAAATCTCGGGAATGGTCTGACAAGCACAGAATCCAACAGTTGGGTCACTTAGGTGCTTTAGCAAACAGTTACACAGTAATATTGAGGGAAATGAAGAGCTGGGAATGGGAATCATTGCGGACACTCAATTCTTTACTTTATTCAACAGAAAGCTTCTTATATTTTTATTACCAAGGTCGGCAGCTCTCCCTCCTGGGAGTGTCAGGGCTGGAAACGTACTGCATGAATGTTGTCAGTCAAAAGTCCATGAGGTTTGAAGGTCTTGTTATTAGCTAGCAACACAAAGGTAAATACATTTCATTCCTGTCCATTGCAGCCTGTTCGCACAGTTTATAAATTACGACTATTAAGACACAGCATCTGGCTGCTGACAAGGTTGCTCAGCGCTGGAGGTTGTCACCTCCTTCCGCTCTACGGGAGCCACTGGCTGCTTCCTTGAAACCGTTTTAGCTCTGTGCCTGTCACCGCAAAGTGTAAGGGCCGGCTTCAGCTGGGATACGGCTGCAGCACCATTCCAGAGGGCGACTCAATAAGTCCCTTGGATTTCTTAATTCTGTTCTGCTGGTGAGATGATGTAATGCGGGTGTGTCTGTTCTCTTTCTCTCTCACGTGTACACATGACATTGGGAATGTAGGGTGGGATTTTCAACAGTATTGGACTAATTCTGCTCTGACTGAAGCCAATTGGGAATTTTACCATTGACATCAAAAGGAACAAAATAGAGCCAGTGCTGAGCACTTCTGAAAATTGCACCCAAAATGCACAACTTTGATTTCCAATACAGAGATCTCCTCTACTGGGGGTTAAAAGTGAATCTTTTAGGTGTCCGGTCTTCTCTCTTCTGAAGGCTACAGAGAAGAGAGAAGTCTTCTCATTCTTTCTTCCTCATACAGTTGGTCAAAATATGTTGTTTGTGGGGGTTTTCCTTCTCCTGTGGAAAATTTAAATTTTTTTTTTTTTGATGGAAATTAGAAACCTGAAAAATGTTGGCTGAAAACTGAAAAGTAAAAATTGTTTTCAGGTGTTTGGTTTTTCAATGCAAAACCAAAATTTTCTGCAGAAGGCAGATACTTCTCACACAAAAAAAATCTATTTTGTTGAAAACCAACTGTCCATTTTGGTGGAAAATTTTCAACCAGCCCTTCTCAATCTAATCTTTACAACACTATAATGTGACATGTGCCAAGACAGCTGTTTGATCTAGTGCAAACCTCAGCTTCTCAGCCCATGTGTGCAAGTTTCTCTGACTGGTTCAGTTCACTTCTAAATAAGTCAGAACATAAGTTAGAGAAACAATTACATCAGCTTTCCAGGACAGAGACTGTCCCTTCACTATGTTTGTACAGTGCCTTGCACATTGAGGCCCTGAACCTGATTAAATGCTATCACAATGTATAGGATTGATAGCATTAGGGACTTGGGGGGGATATAGCTGTAGGAATTGCAGGCTGACTCCCTGTTTAGGTGGTGCATTTTTGCTCATGCACATTTCCATTGGAGGGCAACTATCTTCTTGTTATAAAACCTGAGCACTGAGAAACAAAAGGTCCTCACTCACTTACTGTAAGAGCCAGTTGTAAACAGAGGCATCAAACTTCATTGCATTTGTTGGTAAAACCCACAGCAGACAGCATTGAGTAATGGTCTCTCTGGTGCAGCAGCTAGATGGGCAAAAAAAACCTAGCATCGCTGACTTCAGCATAATAGCAGTGCTGTCCTTTAGCTTCTCACTCATTCTTCTTAGATTTCTCAGAGGCCTATTTGGGATGAGCTTGTGAGACCTAGTCTGCTCAGAGCAAAACCTATTTGTATCATCAAACTCACCATAAAACTTATAAGACATCTATTTTTTTTTCTTTGTGCTTCTATTTCTACTTGGGTCTAAGGTTTTTCCTTCCACTAGCTTTTATCTATTCATTTGAAATGACTCTTACAATATTTAATCTTTACCAGAAACTGTAAGCCTTGTATTTATTTTATGGGTCAGTTGTTCATCCTTTTTCCTTGATCCTGCTAGTTGGAGCTGGATAGCCTCAAAAAAAAACTCTGCTTGTTTCTGCCCGTCAACATTTGTCCAAATGACAGGCAAACAAATCAGAGCTCTGAAGGCTAATAGTAGGAAGATAAATCTGGCAGAGAGTAAATGGCTGCATGAAAGGGCCATCGGAAATTTCCATCCCTTGCTACAGTTTCCGAAGAGGACAAGAAGATTACAATCTATGGTGCTGGTCAGGCTGTAGCGTTCCCCGATTTGCATAACCATGTTTGTCACAGGAGGAGATTAGGGTATTGAAGAAGCGTGGATTCCAAAACTCTCTATGGATGAGATATAGCCACTGCTTCCGCCAGTGTAACTGCAGGTGCTAATGTTGTGCCAATATTTTAAAAGGGTAAACGGGATGACCCAGGTAATTACCGGCCTGTCAGTCTGACATCGATCCCAGGGAAGATAATGGAGCTGCTGGTATGGGACTTGATTTTTAAAGAATTAAAGAGGGATAATATAATTAATACTAATCAACATGAATTTATGGAAAATAGATCATGTCAAACCAACTTGGTATCTTTCTTTGATGAGATGACAACTTTGGTTGAGAGAGGCAATAGTGTTGATGTAATGTACTTAGACTTCTGTAAGGTGTTTGATTGACCACACAATGTTTTAATAAAAAATTTAAAAAAAAACAACCCTCGAACAATGTCAAATTATCATGGCACACATTCAAGGCTGGCTAACTGATAGGTCTCAAAATGTATTTATAAACAGGAAGTCATTGAGTGGGTGTGTTTCTAGTGGGGTCCCAGACATTTTCATCAATGACCTGGAAGAAAATATAGAATCATCACTGATAGTTTGCAGATGGCACAAAAATTGGGGGAGTGGTCAATAATGAAGATTAATACAGAGTGATCTGCATCACTCAGTAAAATGGGTGAAAGCTATCTGTGCATTTTAATATGGCTAAATGTAAATGTATACATCTGGGAACAAAGAATGTAGGTCATACATACAGGATGGGGGCCTCTATCCTGAGAAACAGTGACTCTGATAAACACTTGGGGAGAGAGGTTCAGAGAAGAGCCATGAGAATAATTAAAGGATTAGAAAACATGCCTTAGAGAGAGAGAGAGACTCAAGGCGCTCAATCTATTTAGCTTAACAAAGAGGTTAAGGGTGACTTGATCACAGTCTATAAATACCTACATGGGGAATAAGTATTTTAATAATGGGCTCTTCAGTCCAGCAGGGAAAGGTAAAACATGATTCACTGGCTGGAAGTTGAAGCTAGACAAATTCAGACTGGAAATAAGGAATACATTTTTAACAGTGAGAGTAATTAACTATTGGAACTATTACCAAGGGCTGTGGTGGATTCTCCATCATTGACAATTTTAAAATCAAGATGGGATGTGTTTCTAAAAGCTCTGCTCTAGGAATTATTGTGGGGCAGGTCTCTGGCCTGTTATACAGGAGATTAGACTAGATGATCACAATGGTCTCTTCTGGCCTTGGAATTTATGGATCTGGGACTCTGGGCTGAAAGGACCTCTTAAAACTTTGTTGATTTGAAAGGATGTCTAAGGAGGTGGATTCTTTTAGACACAACTCTGCAGAAAAGCAAGGGTGATTTTTCTTTTTTCCTCCTCCTCCTTCCCCCCCCCCCCCATCCCCACCCCACTTTCTCTCTTTCCAAAGTCAGGAAAATCAATCAAAACATTTATCAGAAATCTGTATAAACTGGCGAAGCGCTGCAAAGAGCTAATCTGTGCACAGCTAATAAGAATGAACAAAGTCACCATAGACTTGCTATGGGCATTTTTGATAAGGATTTGTCAGAAGAATTGCAGGTGAAATCTAAACTGCCTGTGGAGAGTGAGATCGGTATAACCTTGGAGAGCCATGCTGGAGCCTGGAAACTGAAGGGCAGGACTCACCAGCAAGGTCACGGCCAACCCCAAAATGTAGTTTTCCATTGGGGAGAGATCGCAGGAACTGGGTGCTGGTTAGAGGGGCAGGTCTAAAAAGTGCAGCATGGCTTGTCCTGGACAGAGTTTAGAGGGATGATGAAAGAGGACAAAGGGAAGGTGTGGGAGATGGGCCAGGTGTGTAATAAAGGGAGATGCCCTGAAAAACCATTGCTGGCTTTGGGTTTTTCTTAACCGAAAGCTATTGCTAGAACTGTGTTCAAATCTCCTGTCTCCATGTATAGGCTGTTCAATGCCTGGGTTAGGGAGGAGTCCCCCAGATGATGGATGGCATTGCACATCTGGCTGCATGTGTTGATAGGAAGGAGAGAACTGCTTACACTGTACTCGGGTGTTGGTCACTGTCCGAGGCAGGATCCCAGACGTCATTACTTTATCCATCAGTTTGGCAATTCCTGTGAAATACATTAAGGGAAAGGTGAGAAGAGACCACGATCGACACTTGTGGTGATCTGCTAAATTCTGTTCATTTTCATCTTCCTCCTGCTGGCTCCCACCCCATTTATCTGTTCCGTCCACTGGTTGTGCCCGGTCTGACGCCTGCGACGTGAGCTCACCAGGGCGGGGGCTGTCATCCCTGTAAGATGCTTATACAGCACCTATCTCAATGGGGGCCTGATTCTTCATGGAGGTTCCTAGGTGCTGCTATAACAGATGACGACCATAGAGAGCAACCCCTGTGGGGGGGGGACAGGTCTTTGAAACGTCCTTTGGTCTTTGGGTAAAGTCTCCACAGTCTAACAGAGAGTACGGGCCAATGGATAGGTCAGGTGGGACTTGGGTTCTGGTCCCAGCCTTTTCTGATGAGACCTTGGAAAAGTCATTTGACCTCAGCTTCCTGTGAAGTGTCATACCAGTCCCACCCTGGGCTAGAAAGGGTTGTGAGAACATGTGGACTCAATCAGCCTTCCCCTGCTACACCGGCAGTAGGTTTAAAGCCTGGAGAGGAGGAATTAAAAGGGCTGAACCCAGCTCAGGTGGGGACTGACCAGAACAGAGACTAGATCACTGGCTCTGGGTTGGGGAGAGAGGCTTGTCTGGAGCCAGGGAGTAGCAGTGGCCTGAGGGCAGACATCACCTCCCTGAAGGAAGCTAGGCCTGCACTTGGGAGTCTAAGGAGGTGGAGAAGGAAAGCAGAAGGAAATGAGTCTGCCCAGGGCTCTCCGTGCTGGTGAGGGGCCTGCAGGGAGCAGGAAGGTTCCTGCCGAGTCAGGGACTGCCAGGCCAGGGGAGCAGAGAGAGTTCTCCTGCCGCAGAACCCACTGGGTGGCAGAAAGTGCTAAGAAGCTCCGCAGGGAATCTGTGGAAGAGGCTTAGAGGGCGATGCCAATACACAGTGAGCCTGGGAACCAGCAGTGGCAAAGGCCGAAGACAAGGAGAAGGGGGAGGTGACCCAGCAAGGCAGCAAGGGGTCTGTATAGTCAGGCCTTGACTACTGTTCCAGGGTCCCTGGACCAGAGCCCAGTGCAGAGGGAGGACCTAGGTTCCCTTAGCAGCCCACCAAGGAAGGTGGTGCAGAAACCCCCTGACAAGCGGTAAGGACTATGGACACCTCCCTGATACCGTGGTGAGGACTAGTGAGTCTGCAGTTGGACCAAAGGCCCAATGTGAGGTGGATGGATCATTGTTTGTCAGATTGTTGATTGACTCCCTAAGGGAAGGGGCTACCTGACCTGGCTGGAGGGCTGAGCTGGAAGAAGAAGCAGACCTGTGCAGGGTTGGAGCGGCGGCGGTGCACGAGGCGGTGAGCCTGCTACACCAATCCCACCAACCCGGGGGCACACCATCCGTCAAGTCACACTTGTATGCTTTGCCATCTAAAAAAACGGGATAAGGATTCTTACCTACAGTTGTAGAGTATTTTGGGAATCTACGAATAGAAATTGCTGCGGTGTCTGAGTGCTGTGCTGCTGTTTATCACTGTGCTCGCTTACCCGGGTTTGGTGAGGGAGGGAAATGATTTGCATCTTACTGTGAGCACCGAGTGCGCAGCTTGGAGTCTGGCTTGCAGCTATCCAGGGGGTCGTGTGCTGTGTTCCATGCTATGGAGGCTGAGGGGAGTTGGGACCCTGAAACGCAGCAGTCATTGGAGCAAAGAGGGAGTCATGTCTTGTAATAGGTATTTATTTTGGCTTCGCAGTAAATGAAACATTGGCACTGAGAGAGTGTTGTACGCTCTCCAGCTTGGGTCTTTATGGTGGAGTTTATCGTAGGTCTGGTGTATTTTTATGGTGTCTCTTAAAAGCAGCCACATTTCCATGTCTCTCTTGAAATACATATCGTTAAACCTACCTGCCAATTCCCTCCCTGTGACACTCATTGGGACTGTGAGGAAGCTTTTGAAAATCACTGTTGGCTCTGGAGTCGCATTTGAGCGGAGACACCACAGCCTCACTCCACCCCTGCGGCTGGTGCATTGGCAGGAAACACAAATCGCCTGATTAATTGGCATTAGAATTGGGCTCTTTGGGTTTAAAACCAGTGTTTTTAAGTACCTCCCACCAGGGGATCGCAACACAATGGAAGGTCATGAGAGGGGGCCAGCATTACCCACTCTTTAAAATGTACATCATTGCTACAGGCTTTGTATGTGTTGGAGCTGCTAACAGGGCATGTATAGCCTTGATGGCTCCTCCCTCCAGTATTGACCAGCTGGGGCGTCATGTACCAAACCCCAGGGACAGACCTATTTCTTCTTAATTGCTTTAATTTTCCAGTGCAAACACCCACCCTACCTACAGCACTCGTTCATTGTGCCATTGACACTTGCTAGTGATGCCAGCTGAGTCCTTTAGTTCATTTCCTGCAGTTGATTCACCCATGCATGCTGCCCCCCATGATTGGGATAGCTCAGTAGTTTGAGCATTGGCCTGCTAAACCCAGGGTCGTGAGTTCAATCCTTGAGGGGGCCACTTAGGGATCTGGGGCAAAATCAGTACTTGGTCCTGCTAATGAAGGCAGGGGGCTGGACTCGATGACCTATCAAGGTCCCTTCCAGTTCTAGGAGATAGGATATCTCCATTAATTATTATAATTATTTATAATCTGCTGTGCTATTCTCTTTCAAATCCCTCCTTGAAATTCTGCCCATGATACCTCCAAATCACATGGCAATGGCAAGGCAATGCTTATAATGTCCCCCTGTATTTATTAAGCTAATCGGGATGATTTTGCTATTTGCATTGTCCCACTGTCATTATTTGTCTCATCACTCACTCAGAGAGTGAGTTCTTTGGGGCAGAGACTGTCTTTATTCTCTCTGTGTGTACAGAGTCTATCACTGTGGGCTCTGATTCCTGATCAGGACTTCTAGGTGCAGTACAAATAATGTTGAAGAGAAACTGACTCATTCAAAAAAAAAAAAAAAAAAAAAAAAAAAACTAACAGTGTTTGAAATAGGGGAAGAAAGCTGAGAGAGGTGCCTTCGCCATCTTCCCATTGGTAAAGAAGTGCCAAGGTGATCAGCCCCGATGATTCTCTCTTGGGTGCTGTTGGGAGGTTCAGGACATAGTTCTGGAATGGGGCAACTTGGGATAAATGAGTTACCTAAGTGTGGGTTTCTCTAGTGAGCACATGGTGATGCACATCCAGGAGAAATGAATTACAGGGAAGGTGACTGCAGTAAGCAGTGCAGAAGAGACTACCGAGTGAGTTTCTGGAGAAGGTAACTGAGGAGAGATGGTGAAAAGATGATAGGTTAAAAAGGAGGCTGTTATGCTGGACTGTTTACCCGCTTCCTATTCTTAAAATTTAGTTAGAGCAGGACACTAAAAGTGAAGAGAGTCGGGTTATAGCCCAGACTCTCCTCCCTTGACCAGCTGTGTGATGAGCTTGTGGAAGTCACTTAACTTCTCCGTGCCTCATTTTCTCCATCCGCAAAATGGGGCTGCTACTTCCCCACTTTCAGGTGCTCTAAATTAGCCTGTGGGGCTCATTGCAACAAGATAATATCAAAGCTTTTCTTGACCTGCTGCTCACAAACAGGGAAGAATTAGTAGGGGAAGCAAAAGTGGACGGGAACCTGGGAGGCAGTGACCATGAGATGGTAGAGTTCAGGATCCTGACACAAGGAAGAAAGGAGAGCAGCAGAATACGGACCCTGGACTTCAGAAAAGCAGACTTTGACTCCCTCAGGGAACAGGTGGGCAGGATCCCCTGGGAGAATAACATGAAGGGCAAAGGGGTCCAGGAGAGCTGGCTGTATTTTAAAGAATCCTTATTGCGGTTGCAGGAACAAACCATCCCGATGTGTAGAAAGAATAGTAAATATGGCAGGCGACTAGTTTGGCTTAACAGTGAAATCCTTGCTGACCTTAAACGCAAAAAAGAAGCTTACAAGAAGTGGAAGATTGGACAAATGATCAGGGAGGAGTATAAAAATATTGCTCAGGCATGCAAGAGTGAAATCAGGAAGGCCAAATCTCACTTGGAGTTGCAGCTAGCAAGAGATGTTAAGAGTAACAAGAAGGGTTTCTTCAGGTATGTTAGCAACAAGAAGAAAGTCAAGGAAAGTGTGGGCCCCTTACTGAATGAGGGAGGCAACCTAGTGACCGAGGATGTGGAAGAAGCTAATGTACTCAATGCTTTTTTTGCCTCTGTCTTCACAAACAAGGTCAGCTCCCAGACTGCTGGACTGGGCAGCACAGCATGGGGAGGAGGTGACCAGCCCTCCATGGAGAAAAGTGGTTTAGGACTATTTAGAAAAACTGGATGAGCACAAATCCATGGGACCGGATGCACTGCATCCAAGGGTTCTAAAGGAGTTGGCGGATGTGATTGCAGAGCCATTGGCCATCATCTTTGAAAACTTCATGGCGATCGGGGGAGGTCCTGGATGACTGGAAAAAGGCTAATGTAGTGCCCATCTTTAAAAAAGGCAAGGAGGAGGATCCGGAGAACTACAGGCCAGTCAGCCTCACCTCAGTCCCTGGAAAAATCATGGAGCAAGTCCTCAAGGAATCAATTATGAAACACTTAGAGGAGAGGAAAGTGATCAGGAACAGTCAGCATGGATTCACCAAGGGGAAGTTGTGCCTGACCTAACCTAATTGCCTTCTATGATGAGATAACGGGCTCTGTGGATGAGGGGAAAGCAGTGGATGTGTTATTCCTTGACTTTAGCAAAGCTTTTGATACACTCTCCCACAGTATTCTTGCCGCCAAGTTAAAGTAGTATGGGCTGGATGAATAAACTGTAAGGTGGATAGAAAGCTGGCTAGATCGTCGGGCTCAACAGGTAGTGATCAATGGCTCTATGTCTAGTTGGCAGCCGGTTTCAAGCGGAGTGCCCCAAGGGTCGGTCCTGGGGCCGGTTTTGTTTAATATCTTTATTAATGATCTGGAGGATGGTGTGGACTGCACTCTCAGCAAGTTTGCAGATGACACTAAACTGAGAGGCGTGGTAGATACGCTAGAGGGTAGAGATCGGATACAGAGGGACCTAGACAAATTAGAGGATTGGGCCAAAAAAACCCCGATGAGGTTCAACAAGGGCAAGTGCAGAGTCCTGCACTTAGGACGGAAGAATCCCATGCACTGTTACAGACTAGGGACCGAATAGCTAGGAAGCAGTTCTGCAGAAAAGGACCTAGGGGTCACAGTGGACAAGAAGCTGGATATAAGTCAACAGTGTGCTCTTGTTGCCAAGAAGGCGAACGGCATTTTGGACTGTATAAGTAGGGGCATTGCCAGCAGATCAAGGAACGTGATCATTCCCCTTTATTCGACATTGGTGAGGCCTCATCTGGAGTACTGTGTCCAGTTTTGGGCCCCACACCACAAGAAGGATGTAGAAATATTGGAAAGAGTCCAGCGGAGGGCAACAAAAATGATTAGGGGTCTGGAGCACATGACTTATGAGGAGAGGCTGAGGGAACTGGGATTGTTTAGTCTCCAGAAGAGAAGAATGAGGAGGGATTTGATAGCTGCTTTCAACTACCTGAAGGGGGGTTCCAAAGAGGATGGAGCTCGGCTGTTCTCAGTGGTGGCAGATGACAGAACAAGGAGCAATGGTCTCAAGTTGCAGTGGGGAAGGCCTAGGTTGGATATTAGGAAACACTATTTCACTAGGAGGGTGGTGAAGCACTGGAATGGGTTACTTAGGGAGGTGGTGGAATCTCCTTCCTTAGAGGTTTTTAAGGCCCGGCTTGACAAAGCCCTGGCTGGGATGATTTAGTTGGGAATTGGTCCTGCTTTGAGCAGGGGGTTGGACTAGATACCTCCTGAGGTCCCTTCCAACCCTGATATTCTATGATTCTATGATTTTGGGATGCCCATGGCTTCCTGAGGCCCCACAAATAGTTAGGCAGGTACTGGAGTCCAGGCCTCCTGGGTTCTAACCCCTACTCTGCTTCTTACAGTGGAGTAACTAACTTCCTTCTGCTTCAATTTCCCATCTGTGAAATGGGGAGAATACTTTCTCAGCCACATAAAGTGCCATGAGACCCTAGGCTGATCTTAGGGCCCATTGCTGCTGCTACGCTCTGTCCATCTGTAAGTCAAATGCCACCCCTTACGAACAGCCCAGTTCTGAAAAAGGAGATAAACGACGCTGCCTGTTCTACCTCACCAAGAGCTTAGATGCTGCTCACAGCACGTTCTGCTTTTCATTGTAAAGTGACCTCTAGGTACACGTCTGTGGTGTTTTGCATTAGGCCGTTTCTCTGCGCCTCTTTTCTTCCTCCTTTCTTCTGTTCCTTTCGCTTCAGATGGTTGAAACCCCCTTGGGGATGGTAGGATGCTAACTATCCCCTTTAGCTGTGGCTAATCAGAGCAGGCTTTGCAGCTGACCCACCTGGATGGAAAGCCAGACCTCTCAGAAAAATGGCATTTAGAAAAGATTCTGGGAGGGGACATAGAGCAGGGTGTTAATTGGCTGGTCTGGATTGCTTCTAGAACTGACAGGGCTGATATCATTGGCCGGCAGCCAGACATAGTGGGAGTCGTGCTGTGCAAGCTCCTACGCTCATCCCTGCCCTAGCGCACTGGTTGTGACTGGCAGCACCTCGTGCCATGCCAGTCCCGCCCCCGTGAAGGCACCTTCACCCTGCACCACTCCCAGCTACCCAAGCTCTGAGCCGCTGCATAGCTTTGCCAACGCACCCTTCTTGTTATAGCCCTCCTGTGACCTGGCCCATTCACATACAATGTCCTCTTGCTCCTCTACGAATGAAGCTGTCTTGAGTGGTGGCTGCCAGATTCTCTGTGATAGGAACAGTTCCTCTCCAGGGGAGTTGAACTGCCCAAATTAATTTCACTTGTGTCCTAAACCCCTCGCTCCCAAACGTTGCCAAAAGCAGAGCCTGGGCTGGCCTTGCACACTTCATTTTCTGTCTAAATGAATCTTGCCGATATGGTGCGCGTCTGAGTAACATTGCAAGTGTTGTCTAGAGAGAACTAGCCCAGATACATCATTGAGACAACAGTTAAAACCTCATTTAAGTGAACACAAAGAGAGGACTCTTGGGTAGTCAGAGAATTAATTAATCTCATTCCTGTGCAGACTTTTAATTAATATAAGTGTATGGTCTTTTTTAAAAAAGTGTCTTAAAAAAACCCATGAGCCATTGTACAAGTTTGTCGGGCAGAGGACGGAGAGTAGTGAAATTAAAGTGTGTGTGTGAGAGGGCTATTCTGAAACAGCACAGAATTATTTTCTTCTGTCCTCTTATCTCCATCAGCTGTGTTGTCATGTGGCTTGGTGCCTGATGCCCTATGCCAAGTTTAAAAGAATGAGCCAGGCATTCCATTCCTGAAAAAAACCTTCCCTGAGAGATGGAGGGAGAAATGAGGAGAACCAGTGGTTTCAGAGGAATCTGCCCTGTCTGCAGTGTCCTAAAGGATATGGGAGAAAGACAAGTACTTTCCTATGCCATTCTCTAAACTCCTGGGATGAAATCCTGGCCCCACTGAAGTCAATGGCAAAGCTCCCATTGACTGCATGGGGCTCAGATTTCACCCTTATTCTTTGGATCTTGGGAATGAAACACCTGCCCAAGTCTAATGGAGAAGGAACATCTCCTTATACCCTGATGGTGACGTTAGGGGCCAGGCTATGTAAAACAGCAGGGCAGTCACTGCCTAGGAAGCTCTGGAAGGGGCTCTGCCAGGCTGTGGAGGAGAGCTCCCCAGCAGCCCAGAGAGAACATACTGGCTGCACTGTTGAGCACGCTGATCCTAGTACATCATGCTAGGATGGGCCAGCCACCTTGCCAGGCATTCCGGAGATGTCCTAATGGTCCATTGACATGTCAGTGGCTGACGTCATAGCAGCTGCAATGGAGGGCCAGGAGGAACAAGGTTAGGGAGAGATTTTTGAAAGGGTAGTCGAGCATCCCAGCTCCCACTGAATTTCAATGGGTTTGGGGAGCTGTGAGGCCATCTCGGAAATCCCATCCTATGTCCAACTCACCCTCTTATCCATAAGAGGAACATTGGTGGTAAAAGTGGTGGGAATCCTGAGTCAGATTCTGCAGCTGTGACACTGACCTGCCTCACAGGCAGGCAGTGATACTTTAATGTCTCCAAAGGGCTTCGAAAACCTTCTGCCAAAGGGCTCTGGACAAGTGCAAAATGTTGTAGCCACATAAGGTATGTCTGCACCACCAACCTGCTGAAGAGCGGTTTGGATCCACTTGACTGCGGTACCCGGGAAGTGAGAACTGTACCTATGTGTATTTCTGAGCTTGACTGACTGAAGAAGTAGTGAGATTCCCTGGCTCCTAGAAACCCAACACCAGCAGGTGATATAAGGGCATAATTAAATGTTTATGAAGTGTTGGTTTTCTATAGACATTGGAAATTCAGTAAAATATCACTCAGGATTCCCTCTGTTAAAATATGAAAGCCGATAAATAAGGAATGGGAATGCATTCATTAAATTAAACAAACCCACAACACTATGCCTTTGGGGGGAAATAACCCTTATCAAACAAAGCAGCTATTTTTTCAACTTCAGTAGTAAAGAGAAGAAAAAAGAGATTGCAGAGATAGAGTGCTTTGATGGGCTGACTACAGAGTTGTCTGTGTTCCTCCAGGGATTAAATATGTCCTAATGTGCAAACCCATCTGGAAACAGCTGGACAAAATACTGGTGTCCTTGTTAAAGACTCTGGAATTCCATGGTATGTCTGCAGGGGAGGTCAAATACGATAGAGCTGCACGTTTCGACATTCCCCTTTCACTTGCCCAAACCCTTTGATCTGGGTAGCTCCGGTGATTGAGGAATTCCTTGGATGCCTTTTGGTTTTATTTGTTGGTGGCTGGCAGTGCCATGACCCTCTTATTACTATTATGCACCTGCATTCAGGATGCGTGTGAAAGAAGTTTTCAGCTTTCTTTGCCCATACGTGTGCAGTGGTGACATGTGGTGTGTGAAGCTATCCACTGCCACATTGTAGAGAAGTTGCCTGGTCTCAGAATGGCTTTCAGCATTGATTTCCCTTCCCCTTCTCTTTTGAAGTTTCTAAGAACGTAAGAATGGTCATACTGAGTCAGACCGATGGTCCATCTAGGCCAGTATCCTGTCTTCTTGACAGTGGCCAGATGCTTCAGAGGGAATGAACAGAACAGGCAAATATTGGATGATCCGTCTTCTGTCATCCAGTCCCAGTTTCTGACAGTCAGACATTTAGACACACCCAGAGCATGGGGTTGTATCCCTGACCATCTTGACTAATAGCCATTGATGGATCTATCCTTCATGAATTTATCTAATTCTTTTTTGACTTTTGACTTTCACAGCATCCCCTGGCAACGAGTTTCAGACAATGCATTGTGTGAAGAAGTTACTTCCTTCGGTTTGTTCTCAACCAGCTGCCTATTCATTTCATTGGGTGACGTATGGTTCTTGGGTTATGTGAAGGGGTAAATAACACTTCCCTATGCACTTTCTGCTCACCATTCGTGATTTTATAGATGTCTATCATATCTTCCCCCTTAGTCATCTCTTTTCTAAACTGAACAGTGTTTTTTAATTCCCCTTAATATGAAAGATGTTCCATACCCCTAATCATTTTTCTTGCCTTCTCTGTACTTTTTCCAATTCTGATATATTTTTTTTTGAGACCAGGCGACCAGAAGGGCACGTGTATTCAAGGTGTAGGTGTACCATGGATTTGTATAGTGGCATTATGATATTTTCTTATTATCTATCCTTTGCCTAATGGTTCCTAACATTGTTAGCTTTTTTGACTGCTGCTGTACATTGTGCAGATGTTTTCAGAGAATTATCCACAATGACTCCAAGATTTTTCTTGAGTGGTAACAACTAATTTAAACCCCATCATTTTATATGTATAGTTGGGATTATGTTTCCCAATGTGCATTACTTTGCTTTTATCAACATTGAATTTCATCTGCCATTTTGTTGCCCAGTCACCCAGTTGTGTGAGGTCCCTTCGTGACTCTTTGCAGTTAGCTTTGGATTAACTATTTTGAGTAATTTTGTATCATCTACAAACTTTGACACCTCACTATTTATCCCCTTTTCCAGATCATTTATGAATATGTTGAACAGCACAGGTCCCAGTACAGGTATTTGGGGGACCCCACAATTTTCCTCTCTTTCCACTGTGAAAATGTAACTATTTATTCCTAGCCTTTGTTTTCCTATCTTGTAACAAGTAACTGATCCATGAGAGGACCTTCCCTCTTATCCCACAGTATTCTGACAGTAACCATTCCTCCTCCTCCTCATCAAAATAAAACCAAGGAATCCAAATAAATGACACTCTGCTGTTGATGTCAAACAGGAAATCTGGAGGCTCAGCATCTGTATCACAGAAAGAGGATGTATTCCCAAGTGATGGGGAGGGGGTCTCTCTGGGGACACCGAGGTGTGTGTTGCGTATGTGTGCTCACTTCTGGCTGGGTGAAATGCAATTCCAGGCTATCGGAGGCAATGAGATCTGGATATGTTCATTATTATGTCCACAGGGCAATTAATTAATCAATTATATGGATGGACTCTGTACTGGGGCCAGAATCTCTGCAATGAGATGAGTTCAGCTGAGCTCCAGTTGAGCAATTGGACCTGGTTGCTTTTTCCAATGGCAAATTCTCAAAGATCAACCACATGGGAAGAAACTCCATGATCAGTTTATTAAAGTCTCATTTGCAATTTACAGGAGGCCTTCTTTCTTTGCATTGGAACTCTCCAGCCTGTTTAACAATGGGATGTGGTTCCCAAGTTTAACCCCTTGTTAGCCCCTAGAGGTGTGCAGTGTTGTTGTAGCTATGTAGGTCCCAGGATATGAGAGAGACAAGGTAGGTGAGTAATACCTCATATTGGACAAATTTATGCTGGTGGAAGGTACAAGCTTTTGCGCTTCAGTGAGCTCTTCGGGTCTGGGGAAGGAACCCAGAGAGCGTGAGCTAAATACAAGAAAGGACAGATTGTTAATCATAAAGGGTTAACACATGTGGGGAACCACTTAAAATGAAGTGGGGCAATGACAGGGTTAGCAAGCAGTGGGATGTCCTACCAATGGTTGTAATGAGCCAATAAACCAGTATGTCTGCTGATCCCATGGTTTTTAGTGTCTAGCCAAGTTCCAGGCTCATCTTGTGGAGGAGTTGTGCAGGTTTCCTGGGAAAGGTCAGATATGGAGTGGCCACTTTGTGAAAAGTGTTCGCCCATGGGCGACCATTGCTCTGTGTGAGTTCACTGGAGAGCGCTGTGATGGTTTTTGGTTTCCCCCACATAGCTGTTGGCTCATTAGTCTCATAGAAGCCAACTGGTTAAAACACTCCAACTGTGCCAACTCTTCCCCTTTCAACACCAAACTGCACCCTTTTGGACTTGGCAGAGCTCACCAGAGACTAAAGCCCTGTGAAACCCTCACTGCCCCCGTAGGAAGTTGCAGCAGCCGTTGTGACTGTTTTGCTAAAACTCTCTGGAAAGTCGCCTCGTCCCGCTGGCTTGTTTAAGATGCAGGTGCATGATCAGCTACATTTGTATGGAGCAGCGCGGTGCTGCATTCCCCACGGGTGGCTCACAGGGAAAGGCCTTTGCTCGGTTCTTCCAAACAGGGCCCTGACTTTGGGGCAGATTATCAACTCCTCTTAAAGCTGCTTCTCACGTCTCAATAACAAGCCATACCATTCACAAATTCAAGGCAGGCTAGCGAAGGCTCCAGCCCAGCCCTGCCTGGAGCCTAAGGACTACGATGGAAAACTTATTTTTTAAAAGAATAGAAAGAAGTTTGGCAAGAGCCTGAGCAAATCAAACCCCGGAGTATGCCCATGTGGCTGCAGTGCAGCGCTGGCTTGTTTTGACATCTTGTGAAGGCTCCTTGTTCTCCTCCTCTGTTGTTTTATCTTTGTATGGTGTACATCAGGGGCTGTTTGTAGATGCTTTGTGATGAGCTGCATGGGTCAGAGCTTTCTGTTAATGAGAGAGGTTTGCTGGCTGCCGGAAAGCGTGATTGGAGAAACCGGGCGGGCAGGCAGGCAAGCAGGCAGTGCTGTTCTGTCACTTTGGGCTGTACAAGATCAGTCCTCAGCAGCATCAAGATCATGTCTGGCTGTTATAAACCGCCTTTTTGCTCTCTAGATACTGGTCCAACCAGAGGCTGAACTGTAACTGATAAGTTACACCGTGAACCTGTCGTATTACACTCCTATGGCCAAAAAAAAAAAAAAAATCATTTGCACTTGTAACATCGATGCAGCCCATGTCAAGATGAACTGTTTCTCATCATGCGTCTGCCCCTCTGGGGGCCATTGCTATTGTTTGTGGTGTGCTGGTAGCATGGGAAAGGCATTATCCACCCATGCAGCCATTCGGGGACCATGCAAAATAATGACTTCAGGTTTCTACAGCATCATGTTCTTAAAAGGTTTTAGCTGCTGAATGAGAGGCATAGAGTCCCATTTTCCCCTCTCACTTTCTCCCCCACTTGCTTTGTCTACCCCTCCTCCCTGTGGTTTCTTATCTTAGTAGCTTGCCCCAACTGGTTTGCAAAACCTACTTCACATCAGAAAACTCTGTCAACCATGGAGAGCTGACACAATCGTGGACGATCAGGCAACAGCAGCTGTAAGTGCTGACTGTATTTTCACAGCTCAAATTATATTCTGTTGCAGTCGAGTCTGAGAGCACGAAGCAAAACAGTAACAAAGATGGAGGGAGATAAATTTAATAATAAATGTGTAAGATCTTGGGCAAGGTGTGTGGTGCTTTCTGGCTATTGCCAGAACACCCGGATCTTCTCTTGCCACGGGACCTGCATGCCTCCCACTTCGGCAACTTGTACTTGGCCATGTTTTGCTGGATCTTTTTTGAACTGTTACAGGGGAAGAAACAAGCTGATTTTTGCTGGAAACCAGTCTCGCTACTATGGATCAGAACTGTTCTACTGCACCAGTATCGGCCAAACTCAACCGCTGTGAGGGCTTTGTACAAAGCAGATGCTGTAGTTTTAACACTTAAATATCATGCTAGGTTCAGAATATCAGTTTAATTTTCCTAAGAAGAACACTTCAATTTATAGATAAATGGGACCAAAGTGGGCCATGTTGTTGTTGTATCAAGAGGACAAGCTTGATCAGTTTTCTATCTTTTTTTTAAATAATTATTCTGAAATTTCATTGCTCCAGAGAGCATGGGAATCCGGTATTTCAAAGTGAGGAAGCCAATCATGAATTATATGCTTTTGGACTAGAAGAAGTGGACTTTAAGGAGTAAAAGTCTCACCTTTATGCATTGGTTTAACATAGTGTAACCCACACACCTTCTAGATGTGGTGTTCTGTCCCATCTAGTGGCACCGAGACCACTTAGAGAGCAATTAATGAGTCTGTGCTACAGCCTTAGCTAACAGCCAGTTGGCTTTTAGCTCATGCGATAGAGGCTCATGCACTAAACTCTAGAGAGCCCCCACTTTGATCCTGTCCGCCAACGTCCGGGGTCTGCCCTTTTTCAATATGTAGGATGGTCTTGCTTCCTTCAGCTTCTGATTCAACACTGAAATGGGCATATTTTGTAGAGCAGAGGATTTTTTCCCCCAGTAACTTGATATCTGAAGCAGTTTTATGGAATGATGAAAAAGTGTCATTATTAACTTTAAGCAAAAGATGAGCTCTTAAAGTGTCTGCGTTCATTCAGCTTTGGTCTCCACTCAAGACCACGTTCGTTGCACGGGACTGTTTTGTTCCTGGAAGCACCGAGCACATTCGACTCAGTGCCACAACACATCTTAAACATAGTAATTATTTTTTTTACAAAACTGTTTTGATTAACATTTAAAACCTGGGACATTTCTGGTGCCCTGAAAAATTCCTGAAGACTGGAACATCACATCAAACACTGAGGTTGTCTCAGTAAAATAGGACTTAGGTAGATAAGTAATGCATCAAGTAACCACATAATGACCCATAAAGGCTCAACTGCCATGCACCGTAGGCAGGTTTTCTTA
Source organism: Trachemys scripta elegans (assembly GCF_013100865.1). Taxonomy (NCBI): domain Eukaryota; kingdom Metazoa; phylum Chordata; order Testudines; family Emydidae; genus Trachemys; species Trachemys scripta. The sequence continues at coordinate 15,916,827 of NC_048318.1, read as the reverse complement.
ATATAGTCCTCTATATGGTTTAGATGACCTCTTCATTGTTATAGGAATGACTGAGCTTTACGGCAAGGGAGGAAGCTGCAGGACGCCTCGCATGGGTGGGTGAGAAGGGAGAATAGAGAACAAGAATAATCCACTCCCAGGATTCATTCACTTTGGACTCAGGGGAAGCTTCTCCCTGCTGTCCACTTTGAACTGGGTGCAAACAGCCATCAGTCTAGGTATCCCCCAGCACTCCGAGTTATGCTGTGTGTGCTTGCAATGGCAGGTGGACAATCCTTATTGAGGCAGTAAACTAACGTATGCAGGCTTGTGTGTGAGCATAAAAGCAGGGATTGAAAAATCAAGTGAGGCGCTGGGAAGGAGGCAAACTGGTGTAACAGCCCCTTCTATCTTCCTGCCTCCCATCTGCTGCACATAGGGTTTGTCTACGTGGTGACTTGCTGCGTAGCAATGTCCCGTGCAGACGGTGAAATGTCCCATGTCCCAGCACAATGAAAGTGCAACTTAATGTGCTACTGTTTGAAAGCATAGTTGTTAAGCTGCACTCTGAGACTTTCGCTGCACTGTAGCAGTAATCCTGTATGACGTTACTTCATGGCAAGCTGATGCGCTGTAAGGTTTCAGAGTAACAGCCGTGTTAGTCTGTATCCGCAAAAAGAAGAGTCACACCCTGGTTGGCCATGTAGTAACTCTCCATATAGACATAACCTTAACTTCTGCCACTGGCAAACCAAGAAGATCTTTATTGCGAAAATCCCTATCTTTTACTTTATTACTATTTGTGTTACAATAGTGTCTGGAGTTCAGCTGAGATCATGGCCCTAGTGTGCTAGATGCTGAATAGACCCAGAGTCTAAGCAGACAGGACAGATACGGGGTGGGAGCGGAGGGAAGGGATAAAATATACAAACAGATTGACAGTGGTGGTTTGCAAATGCTATGTTAGTTCCATGACTTTTGTTTGTTTGTTTGGGGTCTTTTTGGTTATTGGTTTTTGCTTTTTAATTAACAAACATTAAACTTAACAAACATTTCAACTTTCCTGAGGAATAAAAGTGTTGGTTTATTATTCTGTCATGTTTTGGCGAAAGGCGGGAATGTGGGTCTCTGCGGCCACCCCTCAAATGACAGGATGTTAATGAATTGAGAAATTGCTGTGGGATACACATGGGACCAGGCTGCCCTGATCACATCTCCATTAGCGTTCCCCTCCTGGAGTTCGCTGTGATTAACATCACCACGATAAACAGGAAATGAAAGAATAATAATTGCCCATCTATTTGAAAATGTTACTGGCGTTGCCATAGCGATTGCACCTTTTGATAAGCAGCAGAGTATGGGCCCTGCAGAGAACTTCAGTGAGTGATTCAGCTGCTCCAGGTTGCCTTTATTAGTTATTCATTAACCATGTGTTGACCGCTTAGCTGTAGTTGGAATGCCCTTTCTGGCTTGGCCGAGCTCAGAGGTGGTACGAAGGGGGCGCGGGAAAGTAAGCATTTGGGACCTGTTCTTCCTCTGTCCACAGAAAAACATCTTAAATGGTGGGAGCATCTCTTGATGTGAACTTTTCCTTGTGACCTACGGCAAATTCTCAATGCAAATGAAAAATGACTAACTTCTCATTGCAGCTTGTAGACCGTCAAAAACTCTTCTTGGATTGCACATTGCAGTCAGACTGACCCACCAGGGAAGTGTAAGTTACCTGGGCTCTTGACCCTGGTGGGATTCAACTGGAAGAAGCCCAAGTAGTAGTGTACTACTTTTTTTGTTTTTAGCTCTGGTGGAGCACAACAGCTTTCTCCTCCCTTTCACTCCCACCCTGGCAGATGGGTGAGGTAAGCCGGTGGATAGACTGTATGTCTCCCCAGCCCAGTCCCTCTTTCTTCAGGGGTTTGTTTTATTCCTTCAAAATAAAACACAAGTGCCACCTATCAGTCATGTCCTTTCCCCTGATTTGGGGTCTTCTGCAGGTACTTCTCTACTCCCTTCAGCTCTGAGCTACTTGCCACCTTCCATGAGGACCAGGGGATTTTCCAGCTATCAGATGATCCTTTGTCTGGCAGCCTCAGCTGGGAGGTAGTTGATTACTCACAGGTAGGACTGGGCCCAACTCCTTTAAAGGGCCAGCCACACTGTGGCAGAAGAGTATAGATTTTCCACTGCCAGACCCTTCACCAGGGTCTACAGTGGTGGAAAACACCATGGACCCTGGCTGGATTTTGCCCAGTAGCAATACAGCCCATCTGCCTCAGAGACGGTTGTAGTTACAAAGCAGTCAACGATCCTACACGCATTATAGAAACTTGGTTGCCCCTACAGGTGAACCGCTCATTACAGTGTGGGTACTGTCCAGTGCGTGGGGTGCTAATGGACTCTAGAGGTAGGCTAATCAACCTAGACCACATGGCATTAAAGCGGGCAGGACTGAATGAATGCAGATGGTGCTGGAATATGGAGCCTTTCACCTCTAGGTGACGTGGTCCACAGAGGGATCTGCTCCAGAAAGGCCAAACGAATGTCAGGCAAAAGTGAGCTGTTCTGTCTACGCTTTCAACACGCTGCTCACTGGGCAAGTATGTTGGTGTGTCACCAAGGAGGCCCAGGACAGAATGAGACTTAGTGCCCTGCTCGCTCTGGAGGGGGACCCACCCAGAGGAAAGACCTGTTCTCCATTGGCATGGGGGAAGCCTGCCCTGCCACTGCGCTGGGCATAAATACATGACTTCAGTCTCCAGAAACAAGGCTCTAACCAAGCCATTTCTGTTGCTAAAAGTGCCTGTAGCTCATCACAAAAGCACTGATGCAAGCTTTGGGCCTTACCCTTCACTTTCCCCATGACCATGCAAATACTTGGTATGCGCCCCCGTAGCTACCATGTAATTGTCCTTTCTTTCGGTGTAACAATAATGCGGTGTGATGTGTCTCTGCCCGCTGCTGTCTGCAATGCCACCGTAAAACCTGCTCAGGTGTGTGAGAGTGTATCACTTTCCAGTGGCTGCAGCTTATGGAGTGGAAAAAGCTCCAGGGAAGGGGGACAGCAAGACCATGGGGAAAGGTGTGAGTGCAAGGGGAGAGGTACAGGAGATAGAGGAGGAAGGAAAGAAGAGAATGGGGGGAGGGGGCGAGGAGCAGCCCCGAAGTGAGACTCTGTGATTTAGGGAGCAAGGTGCTAGCACTGGGATTAGGAACACCTTGGTTCCATTCCCAACTCTGGTCACTTGCTGGGTGACCTTGGGCAAGGCACTTCCCTACCCTGTGCCTCTGTTTTCTCTTTGCCCGTCTTCTGTTTAGACTGTAAACCTCTTTGGAACAGGAGTTCTCGGTCACTGTGCTTGTACAGCGCCTAGCACAATTGGGCCCTGATTTTAGTTGAGGCCTCTTGGCGCTACTGTAACAGCCGGTGAGTGTTTCCCAGGTGCCAGCCATGTGGTCTGTCTCATATCCATTGAAGCCAAACCCTCCTTTTTGGCTAATGAATTTGTACAGGGTTACCGCAGAGCCTACACTGATCCCCGTGCCTGGTATGCAGCTCACCACGGCCAGCCTCAGGGTATGTCTACACTACCCGCCAGATCAGCGGGTAGCGATCAAGCTATCGGGGATCAATTTATCGCGTGTAGTGTAGACGCGATAAATCGACCCCCGAGCGCTCTCCCATCAACTGCTGAACTCCAGCTCGGCTAGAATCAGAAGCAAAGTTGACGGGGGAGTGGCGGCCGTCGATCCCTCGCTGCGAGGACATGAAGTAAGTAATTCTAAGTCGATCTAAGATACGTCGACTTCAGCTATGCTATTCTCGTAGCTGAAGTTGCATATCTTAGATCGATTTCCACCCCCCACCCCCACCCCCAGCGTAGACCAGGCCTCAGACTCCTGCATGTCCCTGTGGCTGGAGGTTCTAACGCGCTACGTTTGTAGGTGATTGTAGCACTCCAATATTATTCGAAATTGGCAGCCAGTCTTAAGCTAGATCTGGGGCTCCCCTGCTGTGATTTTCCCAAACCAGCTTCATCACGCTGTGCTGAACATGTTCCCCAACAGCACTACAGCTGCCTTCAGCTGCCAGTTAAAAATAAACCCACCCTGATTTGTTAGAGAAGGCAGCTCAAGTGTCAGATTTCAGGTACTCCAGTCCCTGACACCTCCTAGTTATATAACAGCTTCAAATTCTCACTCTGGACTCTGGAGGAGGAACTTTTAACAAGTCTCTCACTTTCACAAGGCGCTTTTATTAGACAGTTGGGTGAAAAGCTCCAACTTGTTATACAGATGCCATGCTGTATATGTGGTTAGTGATTCGAGAGGGAAAGGGAATGAAGTCGTTTTTAATATGCCAGCATCACTTTCTTTGAAGCACATTCACTGGAAGAAATTCACATTGTATAAAGGAGGCTGAAGTAGCAGAAAAACTCTGAGGTCAAAAGAATAAATTACTGTAATTTTTAGGCTTTTGTGGTTTGTTTCTCCCACCCCATGTCCCTGTTTCCAAGTCAATCTAATCAAATGTGGATTTGTTCCAATCACTGCTCATGCTAACCTTCACCTGGAGGGTATTAATATGCACAGCACTTGTTAAGTGTTTGTTTAATTTTTATTTATGGAAACTAGAATCTGCTAACTGTAGCCAAGTTGGATGTGAGAACATGTGTGAAGGCTGCACTAGAATTGGAAGCCAAAGTGAGAGATGAGTTTCCATACCGGTCTTTAACATAGGATGCGTCTAGCTTTGGCTGATCAAGACTTCATTTTTATGTCCCTCTCATTTCACAAGAGCCAGGGGGTCGCTCGTTGAAATTAACAGATGGTAAACTGAGGGGAAAAGGAACGAAAATCTCTCTCCATGCAACACGAAGACACCCTGCAGAATTCACGGCTCGGGTCCCGTCAAACTCTGCAGCTGGCTTTGAAAATTGACGGAGAGAGTTTCATAATCTCTTTAAACATTTGAGTCGTGAAGGTAGTGAGATCTGAGTTTGTGTTATTACGGTGTGGGCTAGAGAGGTCCAACCCACGATCAGAGCAGTCTTTGCATAGAAGAATGTACAGTCTCAATAGACGAGATGAACCAAGGGTGAGGGATTGCTGGTATCATCCTTGTTTTACAGATGGGGAATCGGGGCAAAGAGGGATTAAGTGACTTGCCCAAAGTTACGTCAAGTGTATGGCAACTGGGACATGATTCCCAGGAGACTTTCTCTCCTATTGCAGGACACAAACTGGTCATTGTAGGGGTCGGAAGGACACTTTTTTAAAATCTTGAGTTACGCTTGCACAGTTGGTCTGGAGAATTAAGTAGCATCAGCTACCAGCTGCTGCCAGGGGCAGAAAACTAGACTTAATAGAGCAGTAGCATTGTCAAGCCAGATCCTCAGGTGGTGGACATGAAAAGGGAAAAGCAAACTGCCAACAGAGGCACTGGTTTAAGGGATGAGGCACCCGTCAGCGCCCATTTCTACCAGTTGAGGATGTGACCCTAACTCTTCACATGTGACACTGACATTTTGTTACACCTGAAGGTGGGAAATATAGTTATCCCGGTTTCAGAAATAGTGAACTGAAGCACAGGGGAAGGAAGGGAAGCCAGATAATCACTTTAAGATCTAGGCTCTCAACTCAAGAGTCTTGGCTCCCGTTCCTGTGCTCGGATCACTGGGCACAAAATATTTTTCCCAAATACAGTCTGACTTCAGGGCTTTCTGGTACTGCTGGAACTCAGTCAATCCCCAGAACCTCCAGCAGGAGGCTCAGAAGTAACTGTTTGAATGAGAGAGGCTTTATTTCCAGATAGAGTTTGCACTTTGTCTCTGATGAAGAAATACTTCTCATCCTGTGAACCTCCAGAACTTAGTGCTTGGCATTTTGGAAATACCTTGAAGTCACTTTTCTTTTCTAAGGTATTTTGAGATCTCAGCTATTCCATTATAAGGAGCTTCTGCAGAACCTCTCAGCCAAGAGGCAGGCTCTGGTTTTAAGTAATGGTGTCTTGGCTATAAGAATGGCCCTTGGATTTCTAGATACCAGTGAGAGGTGGCCTCCACCTGTCCCCTCTCTGGCAGTGTTTTTCATTCTGTGCCCAAAGGGCTGGTAGCCAAATATAAACACTCTTTTCCCCCCTACCACTCCAACCCAGTCAGCATCTCATCCATGGCTAGGTTCAGCGATGTGCTTCCCACACAGCACCATGATGGGGCTTTGCTCCATGTGCTGATCCCGGGGGCAGCATTGCTGACTCCCTGCAGCAGTGGATTAATGACAGATCCAAGGTTCTCTGCCTGTCTGTGCAGTCGGGAGATGGGCTGCAGATTGGAAGCACTCGACCTGAGTGGTGGAACTAAATGACTGACACTCATCCACTGCCGCTGCAGCCCCTTGGCTGATAAGAGCCATGTTGCTAAGTTACATAAGCCCCTTAAACACAGTATTTAAAGTGCTTGCATTAAGGGCAGCACAGGAAAATCTCGACAGAGTGGTGTGCCCAGTGGTAGCTCTATGCCATATATCACCCTTTCTGCTTCCTATAGGGGATTACACATGGCTAATTTATCCAGCATTTCTTGGCTCCGTTCACAGACAAGTGCAGGTGAAGTTCAGATTTCCCCCTCCTCCCCTCATGTCTCCTCTTGTTTTTGTTTGCTCCCAGGGAAACACGCATGCGGGATTAGCTGCTACAGCAGCAGAATAGATAAAGTTCCTGCTAAATGCAGCATCTCCTTGCACAGAGAGACGAACCCATTTTACAGCAGTTGCGGTGAAGCTTTTTTCCTTGTGGGTTGGGGAAGGGAAGGAGTGTTCCTCTTAAATCCTCAGCTAGCAAAGGGAAACTCTGAACAGGAGACTGTAGAAGTACCGTGTCGTTCTCAGGTGCTCAGAGCACAATGCATGCACGGTGCACTAAGCTGCAGGGTCTCCCTGCTTTTGCTTCTACCAGCATAGTTCTCCCACAAGCTCCCCGTGAGAATCTGCAGATTCGAGGACCTGATTTAGTTGAAAGTTCTCAGTCCCTAGAACTGTAGGTTTTCAGTTATGCAAAGAATTTGGCCTATGTCCGATAGCAAGATTTTGGTAGTTCCTTCCCCACACCATTTTCCATGGCAGGTCTCAACCTGGGAACAGATTGTGGTGCCTCATGTTTTCAGAGAGGCAGTGGGTCTAGTGGATGAGGCACTGGACTGGGAGTCAGGAGATTTGGTTTCTATTTTGGGTTTGCCACTGACCTGTTCTGTGACCGTGGGCCAATCACATCAGCTCTCTGTGCTTCTGTTCCCCTTCCACCCTCTGGGCTTGTCTACATCATGCAGCTTTTAGCGACAAGGCTGTGTCGGCACAGCATTGTCACTTAAAGTTAGCGTGTGTAAAAGCAAAACTTCCAGCCTCGCTAGCGGCGTTAGTTTTGTCGGCAGGAGAACGCTCCTGCCAACAAAGTCGCGTTCACACTGCCACTTGCGTTGGCAAAACTTTTGTCTTTCACGGGAGGGCTTTTTTAGGTACCCGTGAAAGACAAAAGTTTTCTCAGGGTAGTCATACCCTTTGTCTTGTTTAGACTGAAGGCTCATTGAGGAATGGAATGTCTTTTACTATATGTTTATACAATACCCAGAACAATGAGGCCTGATCTCATTTGGGGTGTGTAGCTGCTACACTACACCATAAATTATGATAAATTTGTCCCAGGTGACAATGTGCCATTTTCTCTATGGAAAAAGCATCTCCAGTTTTGGGGCACTTGTGGAAAAAGTCAAGTTGAAACCAAATAAAATGTGATTTCTATCCCCGTTGTGCAACGATTTCACCAGTCCTGCTCCTGCTACTGAATACTGATTGGGCCGAAGTGCTTGGCCTGCTAAGTGGTCCTGCCAAACCAATCCAAAGCTGCAGCAGAGCAGGGTGAAATGATTGCAGAGACAAGGTGCAACTCTCACCTGCTTTGGCAGCATCAAACACAGGTTGGGTTTGGCATTAGTCTTGCTAACCTTTGGAATGAGGTGATGCCTGTTTTCATGTGCAACTGGGTCCAGTTTTTGTTTTTTGCCCTGCAAAGAGGCAATTGTGCAGCTTGGAATGGTTTTGATGCAAAACCAGGGGAAGCTCAGCTTTTCTTTGAGTTCATTCCAGCTGGAAACCAAGGGAAACTTGAGGGGAAGCTGAAATTCCCTCCCACCCCCAAAGTCAAAGCCAAAGATAATATTTCCCTAAACCTACTGCAAAGCACCATGGCTGAGTTTTTCACAGCTGCCTTTGTGGTGGAACTGAGAAGAGAGGTGCATGGGGAGATTGAACGGCTGCAGTATCATAGAGAAGCAAGACTGCTAGACAAATAATAATAAAAATCTGCTTTCTAAAGTGGCGTTTACACTGATCTCTCCGCGGGGCTGGAGAGTTGGCAACCAGAGCACATTGTTAAATAGAAAAGCTTGACCCCTAGCCCTGGATTACTGTTTAATGATCTGAACCTTGTGTGCCATTCTTCTAATCCATCAAAGATGTGCTCGCAGCTCACTTGGGGGTGATAACATTGTGCTCCTTTGAAGGAGAGAGGCTTTTTGTAACGGGGGATTTTCCTGCAAATGGTTTTATTTTTAGAATTGGCATTTGGGAAGGGGAAAAGGGCAGTATATATTTTTAGCGGGATGTATATGCAGATAAGATAATTGATGCAACTGTTCCAGGGCAGCATTGTTCTCCCATTTAGGTGAGTTGGCAAGCCAATGAATCGTTTCCATCATAGGGACAAAGCGGGGAACATGCTTTTGCGATGGTCATAGAGTATATTCTAACAAAGCCATTCCAAGGACTTTACTGCGGGGCAAAGCTATGTTTGGACCAGAATCCTCGGAGGTCTCCATGTGCTGGGATGTTGTATACATCACATCTATACTGATGACAACACAGCCCCTGTGGCCATTTCTGTGACAAGAGCCCATTGAGATCAAATGGGCTGCATCTGTTACTACCACTGTGCTTTCCAAGTTTCCTTGCGGCTGTAACTCCAGTGGGGTGTGGATGTGGAGGTGACATGGAACACTGCCTGTCACCTTACTGCTGTCAGAGAGCAGCACAAACTGTGGGCTCCTTGGGATACACAGGCGAATGGGCCTGATGGAGCGAGTCACCCAGGCAGTGCAGGACAAGGCTGGAGGGAGAGATGGATTATTACTATGCCAGTCTTCTGCCATTCGGCTCCCCCCTCCCCCCCCCGCCCCAAGCCCACTTGTTGTCACAAGAATGCCTGGAATGAAAAACAACTATTTGTACATGTTATTGATTACCTGGCTCTTTTGCAAGAAAACTCCGGTAACCTTTCCATGAAGGCTGCAGTAACAGGCTCCATGGACTTTCCAGCCGCTGTCGGAGCTGCTTAATATTTAAGACAGCAGAAATACCAAATCATCTCGAATCGCATTTGCGGACAGCATATCTAATCAGGTGCTTTCTTAATATTTCCCCCCTTACTTTCTTTTCAAATGGGAGGGAATGTGAGACCAAGCTAGACAAGGAGATAGGAGAAAGACGCACAATGAGAAATGGGGAGCTGAAGAGATGGAACAAAGGCAGGAGTGAGAACAAATGGATACAGAGCAGGGGAATAGCATAGCTAACCTTTATATAATGAGGCGGTCAGGGGGGAATCTTCCAGGGGATATGGGGGACTGATGAATTCTTTGCTTCCCTTGAATACTAGTACACCTCTACCCCGATATAACGCTGTCCTCGGGAGCCAACTTGCTTTGATCCGCCGGAGTGCGCAGCCCTGCCCCCCCCGAGCGCTGCTTTACTGCGTTATATCCAAATTCGTGTTATATCGGGTCACATTATATCAGGGTAGAGGTGTATTCTTAATAGTGATTACATAATATTTTCCATTTCCCTATGTACCCTTCACCCCAAAGCACTTGACAAGTCTTGTTGGTTCCAGTTGGACATGGGTGTATTTTCCCAGGGGTGCCCCTAGCTGCCCCTGTTTGTCTGAGGGCATAACCAGATGCAGTATGGATCCAACACCACTGCAATGCAGCTGCTGCTGGGGAGGAGGAGGAAAGTAGACTATACAATAGGGTTGGGAGAGGAGGGGTTTTGGCTGAGGAGGCAAACTCCATCTCTAGCCAGCAGTGACTGAGGTAATGTCCATGTTTAGTAGACTGGCCTTCAGTGATTAGTCTCAGCTGCAGGTGAAGCCTAGAGGATTTGAGAATATTCAAGAGGATGAATTAACTAAGCTTCACACAACAGTGAGGTGGGTATCTTTAAGTATCATTCTGGCCATTTGAAGATGGGGTTCTGTGGCACAGAGAGGCGGGGTAAATGTCTCCTGGCAAGTCAGTGACCAAGATGGGATTAAAACTCTGGTCTCCTCATTCACGTTCCTGTTCTCTGCATCTAAGGACTAGGCCATGCTGCCTCCCTCCTTGAGTATTACTTGGGCTTGCAACATGCTTTCAGGTCCTCAGAAGGATGATGATTTATATAGTAACTAATGTACTGGACACATGCAGATGATGCAAAAGCAGTCTGTGTATGGTGTAGGTGACGCTTTTGAAATAAATTCACTTTGGCTATGTGTGGCGCTTTGAACATTGGACTGATCCACTTTAGTCAGGCACCAGTCTTCACAGGAACCAAATTTCACTCCTATCAGCTCTGTTGGTGTGCTCATCCAATGAGGGGTTGAACGCAATGCCATGTCACTTATTCATGCAGAGTTTAAAAAAAAAACGTGAAGACGTTGGTCAAATCCATTTGAATAACCAAATAAACTAGAGGAACCTTCAATACGCTCAGGGTTATTCCATGTACAGGAAAAGATGCTAACACCATCAGTTAATTGTTTGCTGTAAATTATCCTCTCAGCTTCATTTATTAGCAGTCTTTTTATTGATGAAAAGCTCTGCGGCCCCATTAATTAAATCCAAGGAACGCAATTCTAAAGGCTGCCGCAAGGCTTCTCTCCCAGCATTTCTCATGTAAAGGTACTAATCTGAACTGAAATGGACTTCCAGTCCTTGCTGTGTTTGTCTCCAGTCTCTAAATAATAATTCATCCATTGACCACTCATTTGTAGACGCTTTTGAAGGGTATTGAACTGAGTGCTTTTATACTAACCTTGATCAGATTCTTCAGCCAATCTAATCTTAAAATTGATTATAAAGTCAATATTTCCTAGCATTTTATTTTGATCTCCTTGGAACAGTCAGTGGGTGGTGTATGTGTCTGGTGCATTTGCTTTTTCTAATATCCAGTAACTTTATCCTCACACAAGTAGGATTGATGTTAACCCCAGTGATAGAAGGCTCTTGATACAAATCTTCAAAGCTGTCTCCTGGATACCCTTAACGTATTCATAACATTGGTATTTATGTATTTGTCTCCAAAAAAGCCCATAACCTTGGGGGAAAAAAAACATTTAAGGGGGGGGGGGGAAGGGCTATAGTGATTAAAGAAAGATCTGTTCATTTGAGCAACATTAAATACAACTGGCATAATGACGGCTGTGAGATCTGATAGAATATAGAAAAGGCTGCAAATAAAAGGCTTGTATTTTTCCCTGATGTAACATAATGGTCACATTTTTCTTTCACAATGGTTTTTCTGAGATAAAGAACAAATTATACTGATTTGATTGCTACTTAGAAATACTTAAAATTGAAAAAGACAGCAGGTGGGCATGGTTAGGAAGGATGGTTATTTTAGCATAACAGATGCATGCATAAAACATTGCAGAGCCAATTTTTTAATCGGGAGACCTTAAAGATTCCAGACTCTTTCCTTGTGAGCTGGGGAAGGAATTGGGCGGGGAAGGGCAGGGGCACGATTGCTGACACATAGAAATAGAGGCAACTGGAGGTTTCTTTGCGAATAGTGTTTTCTGCCAGTGTTTGTTGGAGTACCAGCCTTTCTGTGCTGTTTGCAGATAAAGCAGAATGAAGTGCTTCCTGGCTACCGAGCTCTACGGGGTTGCACTGTCTAGGAGAAGCTAAAAGTGGGGAATGAATAGGAATGAGGAGTCAAATACAATGTTAGGAGGCATTTTTGGAACAGGGAAGTTTATACATCTGGGGAACGGCCTCCCAAAGGATGTAAGGAAGTTGAGAGATCTAAAATTGGACATGGAAAAGCCATGGTGAACATGTTATAGGGAACGTTTCTGCTATGGTCCCATGGATGGGATGGGGCAGTGGGGACCCACTTCCCATTATGCAATGGATGGCGCACTATTAACTAGTCATTTCTCAGCATTTTACAGCGCTTATTTTGTGTCTCTGTCCTTACTCTTTATTCTCCACTCTTAAGTGCCTCAGTCAAACTTGCCAGCATCACAACCATGTCATGTGTCTCAGGCATATTCTCATGTCCTGGAGATATCTCCTCGGTGTATGTGAAACAGCCAGCAGCCTCCACCTCTAATACAAGGTATGTCCCAACTAAGGGAGCATGTCTCTGCAGCTCGCCTGGGTTTTGTCCCATCGTGACTGGCTATCTCCCCTGGAGAATGTGGAAGCCCGTTCTGAGGCAGACCCACTCTACAATGTCCCGATGTGCTAGCTCTGTAAATAATACCACCTCTCTGTGTTCCTCCCAATGTAACAGCTCTTGCCTCAAGATGCAGCAGGTGGGGCTTGGAAGGCCATGAGCTAATTGCCCCAGGTACACACACATACACCCCATAGCCCCAAAGCCAGTCGTCATACTGTCTGCACTCTGCACTAAACTGGATAGTGCCCACCATGGCTAATCTGCTGCTAGTCTCTTACATTGATAGTGACATTGGGGTCTTTGGTCTGACTCTGGTTCCATGGATCAGTGAGAAGTTTTTTGTTTTTTTTTTTAAATCAGTTTATAGTTTAACAGACCTGTTCGTTTCAGTACACTAACAGCTATTTACCCTGCCTACGTCCCCTCAGAGCCAGCTTCTCTCAGCTCCAATGTGGATTTAGTGGGAGCAGAATCTTCGGGGTGGGGCGGGGGATGGGAAGAGGCAGGAAAGTTCTCTGCCTTAATCCATAATCCACTCAAATGACGTGGGATTGAAAATCCAACTCTAATGTTCCTGGGTTTGCGTTCTGCCTGCCAGGGGGGTTAGTGGCTTGCTTTTCCTCTGACCTACTGCATAACCGAATTGGCTTCAGTGGAGTTAGTCCTGATTTAGGCTTAGATAGGGAGAATGAGAATGGGGGAAGAAGGGAGGAGCAAAGACAGTGAGAGCGAGAGTGATTCTGACAGGAAAAAATATACATTTATCCCTCAGTCTCACCCCCTTGCTCCCTTTCTTTTCGTTCATCATTTTTGTTCCCCTTCTCAGTGCTCCCTCCAATTTGGCAACAACTTTTTGGCAATGGGGTTCCCGGACGTGAACCCCAACACTGACCAGCTGCGGGGGTGTTGGGGACATACAGAATTCCTGCCTGACTTTCTAGGTGAGCCTGTGCCGGGCATCTTCCATTATTTAGGTAGCCTCTCCCTCACAAAATGAAGGATCACGTTTAGACTCTCTAAGCATAGTGCTGACTGTGCTGAGAAACCTCTCCAACAGCGCCAAGGCCTCCCATGCCCACCTGCAGCATTTCATCTGGATGTGAAAGGGTGGCAGGATTCAAGTGAGTATCCAGAACTGAAATAATTTCACCTATAAATCATCGTTTATCTAGGAATCTGAAACAAGTAGTTCTCTGCGTGTGTATTACATTTGTCACATAACAGACTATTTGTTACTGCTTTGCCTAGGTAAAATTGAATTGTGTTGAATGAAAACTCGCTGTACCACTCAATGGCTGCTAAGGCTTTTCTTTCTTTCTTTTTCTTTTTAATGATAGGCTGACACAGTGTGTCTAAATAAATGAGACACTGCAACAAGCTTCCCATTATACTGCGCTTCAGCTGGGGAAAGGAAACCGCCCAACCAGCTTTGCTTCCCCAAGCTAATCAGACCTTTTTACAAACTCTTTTAATTGCCGTATGCAAAGGTGGCAGCAAGGTTGGTCTCATGTTTAAAGCACTGGAGTGGGGTGTCAGGGGCCTGGATTCAGTTTCCAACTCTGCCACAAACTTCTTGAAAGATCTTGGGCATGTGATTTAGGGTAACATTTTCAAAAGCAACTTAGGAGCCTTAGCCTCATAGAAAGTCAATCATTTTCTCCAAAGTGCTGAGTCACATTTGAAAATGGGATTTAGGATCCTAAATCCTTTAGGTGCTTTTGCTAATCTGACTCTCAATCTCCCTGTGCCTCAGTTCCCCATCTGTAAAATGGGGATAAATCATATTATCCAACCTACTTCACAAACGGGTGGTGAAGATAAATCCATTAATGTTCTTGAGGTGTAGTACAGTTATAGGGGCCATAGAGGTGCCTAGATAAGTCATAATGTGTTCATAGCCTGGAGAGATGTGGGGTTGTATAAAAAAGAAGAACAGGAGTACTTGTGGCACCTTAGAGACTAACATTTATTAGAGCATAAGCTTTCGTGGACTACAGCCCACTTCTTTGGATGCATATAGGGGTTGTATAGGCGCTTTCCTGTTTCTTGTAATAATACTCCCAAGAAAAAGAAAAGATATTTACAGCATATTAAAGCTGATCATCCAGAGAGTAAGTTTATTCAGCAATGACAGAAGGAGAATGTATTTTAATCTCCCAAGGGAAGTTCTGGAAACTCACCTGGATATTCTCAGCTAGAAAGGACAAAACATTAACAAGTGTCCCAAAGGAAGCAACCATGAAGGACTAGGAATGTGGGACTACAGTGGTCCTAATAGGAATTATATTATGGCTTATTTGTTTAGCAACAACAATGTCCTTGGTTCTGTACAAAACAGACTATGGTCCATACCTTGCAATCGGATCTTCATGGATGTACTCTTATGCCAGCATAGAGCGCTGTTGAAGTCAGCGTCTACCCTCATGGATCAACTTGCAGGATCAGGGTCTGAGAGAGCAGGTGAAGAGGAGGCAGCCAAGAACAGAGTCCTGCTAGACTCCAGCCGCAAGGGGGTGGGGAGAAGACAGCACAGAAGAACTGTGCCTGGATAAGCAGACACATGGGCTAAAAATGCTCTTTGAAGAGAATGCTCTGTAATTTTTAATTATTTATACAATTAAAACAAAAATCACTTGTTTACTGAGAATTACCCAATGCTAATAAATGTGCGTTGGAAAATACTTAGTAAGCCTTAATTTACTTAATAGAACACTATATATAAAGTAAATGCATCGCTTAGTAAATCAATTAATTAGTACTTAATTACTGGAAATTACTATCAGTTACTGAGCATTACTATAAATTACTTACAGAATGGACTGCCCCGTTTGCCACTATAAACCATTTCAATGACTTATTTATAGTAACTTCCCGCCCCCCTGCTCACCCATTTATGTGCTGTTTGACAGGAGAAACCCTTTCCCCCTGGTCTGTCACTGCACCCACCCATGCTGAACATGCCACCTGCGGCCCCAGAATCTGAGACCCAAAGCAATGGAACATCATGGAGGCTGCATGCGCATGATTGACCTTGAGGGCAAGTTAAAACATAAGCAACTGAGTGGGGTCTGACAAAGCCAAGTCTAAACAGAGCAGAGACTATATGTCCCGGCTTATGCCTTGTTTCCCCACCCCCACCCACCTTTAGGCCTTTGGGTGCACAGGACCTGAATGGTGTGCTCCCCATGAGGAGATGGAGACAGAGCCCCTGATAAAGTGGGGTGTTGAATTTCACTCGTGCACGCGAAGAACTGTGTGAACTGCCTAGGTAAATCACTTCTAAGTATGGTGCCCACTGGAGGAGTGACTGCAGACCAGGAAGAGGTGTCCTGCATGGAAAGAGGAGTAGACAGGCCAATAATGCTCTGAAACTGCTGTTGGTGTAACGAACATAATCGTGTCACTGTTACCTTGTCGTTGCCTCTGTTTGTTTGTTTTCTCGCCTGTTTTCTCTTTCATATGCTATATAATGCCCCCTGTTTGGCTTATCAGTAAAGTTGGAACCCAGGACTTACAGCACTAAAAAATATGAGCTTCTCCTACTTGAGCTGAAGGCATAACTCCTCGAGCAATCAGCTGTAATAGGCTGTTATCCTCTTATGTGGACCAGCCACTTGAGCGTGGGAACGACCCAGTCACAAGACGGTGAACTCTTTGGGGGCAGGGCCACTTGTGATGTACACCACCTAGCACGATAGGGCTTGATCCAGACTGAGCCTCTAGGAGCTAACATAATGCGAATAGCAGCAGCAGTGTTAGGAGTCGATAAAGAATCTCTAATGGCTGGAATCTTGTCCTACTTCACTTGTCACAGAGAAGCCTGGGAACCTTTTAGCTCAAAAGGTTGCTTTTTCTTAAGTCCCCGCCCTCATTAAAAATGGTAACTGCTGCTCAGACGTATAAATTCTCCTGTTTTCTGCCGTGACCCCTCCTTCTCCCTCACTTTTTTTCAGACAAGTCCCAGCAGGGTTTGTAAAATATCTGATTTTGACATCAGGTGTAGCTGAGCCTAGGGTGGAGCTAGCTCTGGGGAGAGGAAGGAGTTTGTTCAAGCTAGCTGCTGAGACAAGGAGCTCTGGTGACAGCAAAGTAGAGCTGGTCAAAATATTTTTGGCAAAAAGGGGATTGTTTGGTCAAAATTGAAGTTTGGTCAAAAACAAATGTTTTGCAATATCAATTTTTGATGAAAATATTCTGCTTTTTATTGAAAACTAGATGTTTGGATTTAAAAACTTTTTGATTAAAACTAGAAGTTTTTGGTTTAAATATTAAAACTTGTGGGTTTTTTTAATGAAAACCCCAACATTTTTTGCTGA
Organism: Trachemys scripta elegans; assembly: GCF_013100865.1. Lineage (NCBI taxonomy): Eukaryota > Metazoa > Chordata > Testudines > Emydidae > Trachemys > Trachemys scripta. Next base: position 15,900,043 of record NC_048318.1, on the reverse strand, counting down.
ATGTGTTTTGCTAAAAATGATTTCTTTTTCATTGAAGCTTTTTGTCATGGTGAGGGAGGAGAAGCATTTTTTGGGGAGGTCTGGTGGAGAAAGAGGGAAAATTATTTCCAGAGTGTGTTTGCTGTAGGGTCATTCTGCTTATGTTTTGTGTTTGCAGATTGAAGACACACACACAGACTATGGACAAAGGCTGTGGTGGAGTTTGGTTAATTTGTTTTCTTCCACCTATATAAGAATATCCTACAAACAAATCTGAAACCCTAGTGAGGGTCTTTCATTTTCACTGGGTCTCCTGTGAAGTCCCAGGCACATGGACCTGGCTTTGCTTGGTAAGAGTTTAGAACCGAGGTACAGACTGGTCCAGGCTGGGCTGGATTCCCTCAGCATACAGCAACTGGAAAATTCTTCCCTTGTTTACCTTCGAAGACGCCAGGCTTAGGGAGCCTAGCAGAGACAACAACCTTCAAAAATCAAGGCCAGTTTTTTCCAAAATGGTTGCAGCTGCTGGGATCTCCTCATTGCTTCCATTCCGTGGCAAACACAGAGAGAGAGAGCATGCACCCCATCCCAGAAAAGTGTAAGGTGAGAGCACTCACCCAGTGTGATAGCTGGAGTGAGACCCCAGGAGAGCTCCCATTCTGTGTCAATCGCCTGCCATTGGAACCCCTAAACTCAGCCCAGGTGCCAGCAATGAGCTTTGGGAGTTTGCACAGCTGGGCTGCATTGCTCTAGTCCCCCTCTCCCATTCTGCAAGTTCCAGGGAGGGATTTGTTTTCAGGCCACAGTCATTTGAATGTGTTGGCTACATTTTGTGTCTGCAGATTCTTTCCAACTTGTAAATAGCCGCGTGGGCACTGATAGATGCCTCATGCTGAGCCAAGACTGCAGGGTCTCATGCAGCTCAGATTCCTGCTTGGAAAATGTGGGTCAGTTTGAGGGGATGAAGCAAATGGTCTGAGCAGAAAGCTTGGACTATGGGCTCCAAGCGTCTGCCACTGATTCACTGAGAGACCTGGGACAAATTACCTCTCCTGCTCTGTGTCTGTTTCCCCAGGTGTAACATATGGACATTGACCGCTCCCCTCCAGAGGGTCGTTAAGCCCTTTGCACTTTTAGAGCTCCAAGGATTGCAAAGTATTGTTGATAAATTGTAGTCAGTTGTGCGACCACACTTTGGTTCATTATGAAATATATTCAAGAGACCAAATAACCAATGTCTGTCAGGTTTATTAATATGGCTCAGGAAAAAGGTTCTATATGATACCAGTCTCTGAAGAGCCATCCTGTGCAGCGATGTTAATCACCCTACGCAGGTGAGCTCTCAAAGTTACACGTTTCAGCTGGCATTTATATGATGATTTTACAAGTTACAACTCTACACATTACTAAAATCCAGCCCATTTGTTCCAGTTCCCTTATTGTTCTGTTCCTTCCTTATCTTTGTTTTGGATACTAGCATTCCAGGTACTGGTCCGTGAAGGTACCGCCGTAGCTTGTCCTAAGAAACAGAACGAATGCCTCTTGATTTTGACAAGTTTCCTATCTGCTTATGCCAAATCTTACTTCAGCAAATGCGAGGAGTTATGGGATACTGAGCACAAGTGAGCAGGATTATGGTTTAGGCTATATCACTGTTACAATATTTGTGTTTAATGTTATTGGTGCTTAATGCATACTAATGTATGAATGGTGCTGATTGTACATATTGTTAATATGATCTATATTTATATGCTAGCCAGCATATATTTGTGAACAGTACTGATGCTTCACATGTTGGATCAAGCATGTTTACTCCAGGGTATCTGCCTCACAGTGCAGGGCTTCTGAAACTAAAGCCTCTCCTCACAGAAGCTCAAAATAGAAGCTGGGTGCTTCCAGTGCATGCTAAAGGAATCAGGACAAGGTCCCACTTGCTGCAAATCACTGAGTGATGTGGGGGGAGGGGAGGCAGCACAGTAGAACTAAATAACCACATTTGGAACCAAAAAATGTGAGTAGCTAGTTTCAAATAACAAGTGACAGCTGATTTTGCCCTTTACTCCAAAAGGCAGCTCCTGCTATCAAGGGACGGCCATGCTCCAAAGGTGTTGCCAAGGAACCGAGAACAGGCGTGTGTGGGGGCCTTGTTGGTGCTGTGGAAGCATTTCTGGGATTTGCCTGACTATTTTGGGGTAGGATAACGCTGTCAAAGCCTTGCTCACGTGGTGTACCACCAGCCCCAGCACAGCTGTGTTTTGCTTAATTCAAGTGCAGTGCTGGGGAAGAACCTCTCCGGTCTGCCATCAAATGAAACAGCTATGCTTAGGGTAAACAGGTTTCTTAGCTGTTTGCGACTGTCGCCCTCTGGAAGCCTGGAAAAGGATGACTGCTGCTAGTGACAGCTAGCGAGAACTCTCATTACATTAGCGCAAGTGGTGGAGCGCACCGGTGCTTTTTAATACTCTGGAGGGCACGTGTAGAGTTTGCAATGTTAAACAGAGTGGGATAAATTAATTAATTCAGGCTGCTTTGACTGGGGAGAGACCACATGGCCCAGTTTCTGTTCCGTGGCTGGATGAGCATTATCTTTAGAATCCGTTTTCTGGCACAACTACTCCTCATTCCAGATGGGTGTAGTGTGAGCATTCTGCAGTATTCACTTTGCAGGCCACTTCTGTCACTGCTCCAGCCAGTACATCTGTTTGCTGGGATAGTCACAGGAAGTGCCCCTTTTGGATTCAGAGTAAACAAACTCATTTAAAAATTCTGAGGAAGGTTAGTGGCAATATTATTTGCAGTATCTGCCTAGCTGTGGGGCCAAACAGATTCCTCTACTCTGCTTTAGAGCTCCCAGTATAAACTCAGTCAAGTGCTGGTGAGGGAACACTATGGAACATGTGGTGGTCTTTCCTTCTCTCTGCTTGTCAGGTTGTTTCAAAGAGACTTATGATGTGCGCTGCCCTTTGGAGCATTATTATTATTTTATTACTTTATTCCAGTCTCAGACGTTTCTCAGTGCTGTGTGGAAAAGGGGGGGATTAGATCACAAAAACAAGCAGGTTGCAGAGTACTCAGCATGCACGAGGACAAGGAGGCAGGGAACAAGACAGCAAATGAAAATCCCTGTGCTTTCTGGAGAAGTTGTGATAACTATTGTGACAGACCCAGACCAGTGGGGTACGGGAGTCTGGTAGAGGGCAAATATACTGGTCACTGGATGAGTAGTTTTCTGTTCCCTGAGTGACCAGAGCAGGGGCTGCACTAGAGTAATCAGGAACCTGCTAGAACCAGTTAAGGCAGGCTAATTAGGACACCTGGAGCCAATTAAGAAGAAGCTTCTAGAATTAATTAAGGCAGGCTAATCAGGGCACCTGGGTTTTAAAAAGGAGCTCACTTCAGTTTGTGGTGTGAGTGTGAGGAGCTGGGAGCAAGAGGTGCAAGGAGATGAGAGTGAGAGGGTGTGCTGCTGGAGGAATGAGGAGCACAAGCGTTATCAGACACCAGGAGGAAGGTCCTGTGGTGAGAATAAGGAAGGTGTTTGAAGGAGGCCATGGGGAAGTAGCCGTCATGCAGCTGTTACAGGAGGCACTATAGACAGCTGCAGTCCACAGGGCCCTGGGCCGGAACCCAGAGTAGAGGGCGGGCCCGGGTTCCTCCAAAACCTCCCAATTGACCTGGACTGTGGGTTCTTCCAGAGGGGAAGGTCTCTGGGCTGTTCCCCAGCCCACATGGTGAATCTCTGAGGCAGGAAAATCCGCCAATAAGCACAGGACCCACCAAGATAGAGGAGGAACTTTGTCACACTATATGTAGATAGTGGCCTCCTTGACCATCACTTTGGTCTCTGGCTTCCAGCAGTCGTCTTTCTCTGGCAGAGTCCCACAACTCACTCTCTTCAGAGTTGGGCTTTAGGCTGCAGAATCGTGCAATTTACTGTGATGATCTCAGCAGTTCTGGTTTCAATTCAGCTCCTGCAGTCCTGTGCTCTCAGCAGCAATAATCCGTGACCAGTCAGCGCCCATAAAATAAAGTACTGTTTATTGAGAACAAAAGCATTACAGAGAAAATGTATCTTATAGGCATGCCTAGCTCATTAGGTGTCACCCATCTTCCACATGGAGACCCTGGCAATTTTCAAAATTCTCCAGGTCCTTCCCGTGGGGTTTGTGTGTGTCTGTCAGTTTCATGTCAGATTATGGATGGACTGAGAGTGACCTCCTTATGGCAGGATGGTACTTTATCCATGTTTCAGTTATTAGTTTGCCAGTCACCTTAAACCAGGTCAAGCCAGTCTATGATCTTTCCCCAAGAGGTGAAACGTCCACAGATTTGTTACCTTCATTTGGGAATTACCTCTGTGTGATTTTAGTTCCTACTGGAAATGCTGTTTTTAGTTCACCCATTGAGCCAGGGATACAATCACTAGCCAGCCCATAAAGATATACCTCTACCTCGATATAACGCTGTCCTGGGGAGCCAAAAAATCTTACCGCGTTATAGGTGAAACTGCGTTATATCGAACTTGCTTTGATCCACCGGAGTGCGCAGCCCCGCCCCCCTGGAGTGCTGCTTTACTGCATTATATCCGAATTTGTGTTATATCGGGTAGCGTTATAGTGAGGTAGCGGTGTCCATGCAACATTTATAAAGTTGTTACAATAGCCTTTGACTGTTCCATGTGTCCCTCGCATCTGTCACATCTCGATTTATGAGTCTTTGAATAGTCCATGTTTCCAAAGCATTGCGTCTGTCACAATTACATGCATGTATGATCTGTTCCTGCCCCAGACCTATTAAGCATGTGAGTTGTGTGTGACAGGCAGTAGAAGAATTTGCGCATGCAACTCTCACACTTCCAAGGGCACTAAAAGAGAAAATAAACCAGATAAAAGTGCAGATGGATACAATTAAAATACTTCCCGGGCATGAAGCAGACATCTGGTGGACAAAAGAGCAAAGGTAAATGTTCGAGATCTATGTTAAGAAGCTAGCGTGGTGCATTCAAGACTGCATGTTGCACAGCTTTCTGTTGTACTATCAGCACTTGAGTGTGGTGACAAACCCCTGACATGAGCAGAAGGAGCTAATTTTAGTGTGTGTCTCTCTCACTTTTTAAAAACCCTGCCTGTCCTGCTGCATTCACTGGGGCATCCTATGAAAGTATGGATTTGTCTGGCTTTTTGTGTTTAATCCTGATTCTGTCAGGCCTTGTTAAATTTGATGGGGCCTGAAAGGTCTGGTGTTAAGCAAATACACGGTGACCAGAGCCTTTGATGAGAATCAAACTGAAGCCTAATCCTAAGGTAATGGCTTTTGCTGTAAGCCTGCAAGGCCCCAGGATAAATAAAGAAGGCCGAGCTGTGTGTACGTGTGGACAGGAGCTTTGAACAATGCCACACTGCTGCTCACCTTTACCTTGGGACAGTTTTAGAGGGCAGACTTTCAGTGGCTTGATTAGTGTGTGAGCCTGTCAGCCCGCTCCCTTCCTCCCCCAAGGAGGATGGTGAACCCCGGCAGCAACTTTGGTCACTTCCTCTTACATCATCGGCCTCTGTCTTGTTTAGAAAGTGGGGGAAAAAAACCAAACAAATGGACCCAGGTACCTGGGAAGGAAGCAATTGCTGCCTCTGACAGGGCCATGGGACCATTCTGGACAGGCTTGGTGGGAAGTAGGAAGCTCATTTAATATCCTCCTCATACCCAAGCAAGGAGGGAGGATGGGAGCGGGGTTTAAACCCTTTCTAAAATAAAGGTGCTGGAGCTGGCCCCTGTAGCTGCAGGGAAAGATGGAGAAATCCCCTGCAGACTGCTAGCAGGGAAAAAAGATACTGCCATAGAATGTCATCACTGGAAACTCGGGAAGCCAGGTGAGGCCTGGGGAGTGGGGCAGTATAGTACCCAGAGCGTTACATCCCCTAGGGAAGAACTAGGTTCTGTTAAGAGCTGATGCAAAGAGCTGCTATTTACACAGATAGAGTCCTCCTGTAACAGGCTTTACCCTGCAGTGCTCCCTAGGCCACTAGGGAAAGTTGAGGGCTCTGAAGGGATGGAGCTTCCACTAGCTAGACAGAATCGGAGGGTTGATGAGACCCTTCCATCCCCCCGAACGTGTTTCTCAAGCCTGGAGCTGCAAGCTCTCTCTCAGGCTTTTCATTTGTGTGCCCATGGATGCTTTTATCCAACAATGGGCCCCAAATTACCCAGCGTGCCTCAGATACGAATTGAACCTCGCATCAGCCCTGTGGAGGAGGAGGCGGGTATCTCTGTTGTACAGAGAGAAATGGAGGTAAAGAGATTATCTGACTTGCCTAAAGAGAAGTTAGTGTCAAAACTGGGATTAGAGTTTCAACATCCCTGGCTCCCAGCCCTGGGCTCGGGCACATAATGGGGCTCCTCTTGGTGTATGACCATATTGTAATATGCTTCTTCTCTACCCCACCCCTTACTTTTCTCTCTCCTCTGAGCTGTGAGCTGCCTCCTTTGGGAGGGACACTCTGTACTTTGGAGGCTAGATGGACCACGTCCGCCCAGCACAGAACGTAAACTCTCTCCCCCCTTTCATCAAATCCTCCCAAACAACACAGGAAGAAGCTGTTGTTCTTGCTCTGGCTGCTTCCCAGGGGAAGGCTGCTGTGAAGAGCGCTATGGTATCTGATTAAACATTCATGCAAAAGGTATAAACACTTTGCAAAGAGATGCTTAAGCAATCAAAAGCTCCAGGAGGTGGGTTACTGCATGATAACCACACACCCCGGGGCTAAGCGACATTAAAGGTTGCCTTGTGCTTTCAGCACCCTGTATGTGGGTCTTTACATCACTAAAATCCTTCCCTAGGGGTCCCACTACAGCCATGGGGTAGCTCAGTTTGGTCTTTATTTTTCCTTTGGTTTTGTGGGTTCTGGGTTTTTTGAGGCTTGCTTTTCTTCCCCCCTACATCAAACAAAATGTTACAAGATGCAAGTTGTACAAAATAAATCAGAAATCCCTTTCAGGCCTTCCTAGCCTGATGCAGAATGGCTTAACTCGTAGCAGTGGGAGAGATACACTAGAGTCTAACAACAATGCTGCTCAGGCAAGCATGATCCCTTCTGATCCAACGTGAAGTGATGTGAGGGGCATGACCTTTCCCGGAGCCTTACGGGCTGGGGGAGAAGAGACTCAAAACGCTGTCTCCTTCCTGTGTCAAGTACAAAGGTGTACAGCTGGCTTCATTAAATCCATGTGAGTTCTTATTTATTTTTGGAGATAGGCTTCTGAACCCTCGTGCCTTGGTTTTGGCAGCTTTCTTGGTATGGGACTGTTAGAAGAATGGAAACCAACAAATTCTGAAGCATGAGTATGAAGGAATGATGCTACACAGCTGGCAATCACACAGGCATCTAAAGCTTGGGTAGCACAACAAGATTATTCAGTTTGTGTCCATCACTGACCTATAACCTCCAGATCACCTTAAGTGCCTTGTCAGAAATTGATCCAGGTGACTTTTGAATTGCAAGGAAGCCATGTCCCTATGAGATTTGCCATGATCATGATGGTGATTCTGAATCTTGGGTTCAAACAACCCTGGATGTTTAGAAAATGAACCCGTGCCTTTATCTGAATCTAACATACAGTATCTCTCTTTATAATGGGTTGAGCCAGATTCCCCAGTACTGAACTTAAAGGTACTCATATGCAAGACCCTTGATGTGAATGTTGTAAGTTGACAATCTCTGTTGGTTTCATTTGTGCAAGGTTATAAAGAGATGTGGTGGTGGTGTTGTTGTTAATATTGTATTGTGCTAACGCCTCAAGGTCCCAATCCGAGATCAAGGCTACACGCACACGGCACCCAAAAGAGTTTACAATCTAAAGCAGAGGCAACATTGCAAATATAATTTCCCACAAGAAACACCTTCTCCCATATAGTATGTAATTTGAGAACATCATAACGATTCTATATGAGTAATATGAGTCCTTCCCAGGACCTTGTACTCTAGGTCAGGCCTGACAGGAGATCTATGTTGGGAAACGAGGTAGCACTAGCTATATTTTGTCAGTCTGGGATCTAGAGTGCAAGATGGAACCACTGGGTCTGTCTAGCTGCCTCAGTAAAGAATCACCGTGTATATCTAGTCTTTAACATAAGGAACAGTACATGGCAGTGGGGAAATATAATCTTTACTCACTGGGTAATATTTTAATCTTTTTATACTTCTACCTTCCAGCTCTAGCCCGCCAGCCTATGACAGTAGTTTTAATTACGCTAATATTACCGGACATGTAATTGAAATTCCAGTATTAAATATTAAAACTGAAAAGCAATGAGCCTTGAAGGAAGCTGTAATGATGACCACAGTGGTCCACCTTGTTTCTGCTGCCAGGGGCAGGAGGAGGTGGTACTTCCAAGAAAATTCATCCTTTGGTTTCATTCCTGACTCTTCTAAACCAACGATCCTGGATTTTTGCCCTTTCTGGATGCTGATTCTGAGGAGACAAAAAAGAAACATTTTATTCCCTTTTCAATTCTGCTGGCCCCTTTCTAGCAGGTGTGAGGGTCACAGTTCAGCATATCACTTTGACCTTCAAACTGCTGGACACTGGAGAGTTTGAGGAAGGGAGACACTGTCAAAAATACAAGCTCTGTTTATTTTAAAAACCCAACCAAACAGAAAACATGGTGCCTCTAATCATTCAAACTGAAATAACTGTATAAACATGCAATTTGCTTCACCCCACTCTTCCCATTTACTTTTGGCACATCACCCACCTTCGACAGTCGAACTAGACTGGTCAGTTTAGTCAGACACCACCTTGTTCTCCTCCACATCTATCCTTAAAACTCTCCTGGGGCGTGATGTCTACAAAACACTTAGTTAGGCAACTGATGTGTCAATACCACTGCCCATCATGCTGTCCAACATGCTCATTATTTCCTTGTGTGTCCTTCCCTATCTGTTCGCCAGTATGCACCTGTTGCCTTTTCTCTTCTATTTAGGGTGTAAGCTCTTGAGGGAAGAGGCTGTCTTTTTGTTCCAGGCTTATGCGGCACCGAGCACAGTGGGGTCCTCGACCAGGACTGGGCCTCTTATATGCTATGGAAATACAAATAATAATAATACAGTCAGTTTGGGGCTCTCATGAAGCTAGCCCCCGGCTGCGGAGTTTGGGCTTAAAAAGAAAATTGTGAATACTCATCGAATTCACTCCTGATCCTGAGTTACCATTTGAAATTGATGTATATCTCCTGTAACCCTTTCTCTTTGTATTAGATTCTCTCTCGTCTTTAACCTAAAATATGGGCCTAAATTATTTAACTATGGCTGGGATTTTCAAAGGAAGTCAAGGGATGTATTGCCTTTGAATGGCAGTTGGCTGCCTAATTCCCTTAGACTGAGGTTATCAAAGGAGTCTACTTCATTTTGGATGCAATCCTGAGTATTAGAACTGTATAATAGGGAAGCCGTCGGCAGGGGACAAAGACAATAATGTTATTGGTCCTACAAACTTCAAAACAATGTTACTTATGCCTAGGTGCCAGTAGATACCTTCTTTATATTAACTATATGCATATACTCACATATATACAGCTATAAATCTTATATATAGCACTCCTGTAACACTGAGCAGCCCCATCTCTCCAGCTCCTTGCACAAGTGTGCCTTACTTTAACTTGTTACCATAGGCAGGGGCACACCTTCTTTTCCATCACTGGCTCATTCTTCTTCCTCAGTGTTACTAACCCAAAGAACTCAAAGTCACGGGATTATAAAAAATAAATATTGGGTTTTTTTCATTTGCCTTCTGGTGTTGGAACATTTAGGGGTAACATTTCCCAGCTTTTTTTTTTTTTTTTTTTTTTTTTTTTGCTACTATGAGGGTTACAAACTTCCTTTTGAGAAATGAAAATGGAGACTCTCTGGTGGTAACATAAATGCAGCAGCTGGGGCTTTAAGGAAAATAGAGAATTATCACAAGAGTTGCCAACTCCGCTTCCTGCAAATGGAGGAAACATGGGCTGTCAATGCTAATGCTTTCTGACTCCGAGTCGAGTTGGATGGGAAACAGTTTTGAGTTTGAAATTTTTTCCTGTCCCAAATTGGGATAGGAAGTCCAAAATCTGAAATTTTCACAAACAGAAAAACGTGAATAAATATTAAGTGCGCATCAATGGAAATATTTCACTTCAATCATTTCAAAATGTTTATTTAATGTTTATTTTTAAAAAAATGTAAACTAAATTTTTTGAAATGGATAGATGTTTCAAACCAAAAATCAAAACACTTTTTTTGAAAATGTAGAAACAGGAGATTTTGACATTGTTTAAAAAAACCAGAATTTTTTTAAACAAACAATTCATTGAAACAGGGACATTTCTGAAGGAAATTTTGGATTTGACAAATTGGCATTTTCTGATAGGAATTTTTTCCCCATAACCATTTTTTTTTACTGGAGCTATTTCTGTGCCCACCGCATTGGGGCATTGTATTTTACAAATGCAGATCAGATAGCTACGTCTGTGTGCGAGACTTCTATTACAGCTTTGCTAATTATTTACAATGAACCACTTCGTCTGCTAATGATGGTGCTCTAATTAAGCAGGCGATTATTTGTGTCAAGTGGCAGGAACAAGGGCCTACAACTGACCTTATAGTTAAATTCTGACACTGGATATGGAACATTTTGAAAAATCTGAAAGGACCAGGAGCAGGCAAGAATCTGGAATCTTGCCTTGCTTCCCAGATGCTGATAAAGGAGCCTAATTCATAAATGAGAGCTGAAATGAAGATGTATCCTTTCCCGTCATCAGATAAAATAGTTTTCTTTGTAAATTAAAGTAATTCATTGCGCATCTCCAGACAAATGTGCACTCATGGACTGTTATTAATATGGTCTTTGCTTTTAATTTGCTTTTTCTACAGCTAATTACCTGTCAGCTAAAGAATTATCTACTGTTCTGTGTGCATTGAATAGCTGGTTGTGTGGTAAGCAAAGGGGAGGGGAAATGCAGCTGTTTTAGGAAGGGTCTGATTGCCATGTCTGAATGATGGGTAATTCTGAGCCCAGGATCTTTGGGCAGTGCTGTGTGAGGTCTCTTTAGGCAACAAACCCTTTCCCAAACCACTTTGGTGTCATTGCTTTGCATCACAGTATGTCAAGAGTAGACCTGATGCTATTCAACATTTTCATCAGTGATCTGGAATGATGACAGTGGGTTGGAATGGATCGTAGGGTACCCGGGGTCAGTGTCATCTGGGTGATTCTACTCCCATGTATCTTGCCAGAAATTGCAGTGAGTAGGACGGTGCTCAAACAGGCATGGCCCCTGTCAAGTTATAGAAAAGTAACTGGCCCAAACACAGTAGTGCCACTGTTAAAAATGGACCAGCTGGATTCCCTGGTATCGTGCAGTTTGCATTGTAATTTATGGCTTTGTGAATGCAACCTTATTAGAATAGAAACGTGCGTGGGTGTAAGTGGTGATACAGGGTGCAGGATGGGCCCAGGGTGTTTTGGAGCATTGCTGTAGGATATTCTAGCATTGCCTGAAAGGGAGGCTTGAGCGGTGAACATTAAAGTTGCCATAAAAATCCCAGATTTCACAGAAGACCGTCTGAGAGGCAAAATTGTTGTATGTAATGAACTGTGGTTGTAGGCTGGGATAACTCTGACTATAGCGATGGGTCACACACATGAAAGATGCATGTAGGGGGCCTGTAATTAAGACACCAAAGGGACCATGAAGCTCAGAGAAGCCAGCTAACTTCATATACATGAAATTATTTTATATAGACATTGTAAAAGGGAGAACCAGACACTATCCTGAACCGTCCTCCCATGGGAACAAGTGGAGTGCTCAGATCCACCAATCGATTAGATCCACGGCCCTGATTTAGGTTGCAGAGAGTTTAGGAAGCCTAGCTGTACTGATTACGGCAGTATGCTTGGTGTACTGTACAAGAAAAGGTATTATCTTTACTAGCAGGGGCTGTATCTTACCAGCCATCAGTAATTCCCTGATTCCGGATAAAATTATTAATCTCCCAGACATTTTGAGGAAAAGAACATTGCGGGGAGGGGAAGGGGAGAGCCAGACCATAGCCTTAGCATACAACAGGCCCCAGTGCTAGTAAAGCTATGCCTATCTCCTACACTCATCTTTGTGATGAATGGCATTCATACTGCAGCCACATTTAATACCATATCCGTTCCTCATGTTGACAAAACCCTCTGCACAGCGCAGATAGAGCTAATTTAACACTTTGTAGGGCGCTCACGTAGGCCTCCTCCCAAAACACCTATGGGGGAGTGAGTTTGAGGGGGAACTCAAATTTCAGAGAGGGTGGGATTTTGCAAAACACATGCCCTGGGGGAAGGAAAAAAGACGAGGAATGAATATTGGTGGGATCGAAGGGCTGGTACGATTGTTAATGGGGTTTAGAGCCTCTTTCTGCTGGCTTCCTGGCTCCGCTCCAGCCTGTGTAGCTGGTGTCTAAGAATTAAGACCATTTGGCAGCCATTTTGGAGGCCTGTGTGGCGTGAGTTTGGTGGGTCTAGGGTTGCCAACCCTCCAGGAATTAAAGATTAATCTTTAATTAAAGATTGTGTCATGTGATGAAATCTCCAGGAATACATCCAATCAAAACTGGCAACCCTAGTCGGCTCTCAGTCCAGCCCTTGGCATAAACACATCCACAACACAAAAGCCACCACAAATGGTACCAACTGCCCTCCTTGTGGGCCATCTCACCAGAGAGCCCTGACCTCGGAATGCAAAATCGAGTCCGAAAGCCTGATACTCCCTTCAGCTCTGAAGCAGGTTGGAGAGACGCAACGCGGAAGGAAAGCCATGCTGCGGCTGCCTGCAATGGTGCCTGTTCCATGGAGGGAAGCCTTCATGCCCTAGGGCTGCCAGAATGGCTACTTTTGCAAGCACGGATGTTCACACAGTATTTAAAAAATAAATACAAAACCCACACAAAGCGGCACCGCCTGCAGTCGAAATACAACACAAGTGGAGTACTTGCATTTATTTTCTCACACTTTATATTAGTTTATCACAGGTTAATAAATGATGAATAGAGGTTATGAGAATGTTACGGACATGAGTGGTGTGCGATAGGACCCAGCTCCTCAGACAGATTTAGAAACCTAACTCCTGTTGACTTCAGTGGCAGTTTGGTGCTTAAATGCCTTGAGGATCTGGGCTTAGATGACTAGAAGTATATCAGTTACAGGTGATTATAAGCAATTGATTGATCGGTTAGACTATAATCTGTTAACCATTTATTAAATCATCTAGTCATCATTTATTAATTTATAAAGGGAGTCAATATAAATTGAGACAATTTTCTCTCTCAAAATCCCTGATGTTTCCTCTGTCCTAGGAGGGGCTCCATGGAGAAAAGGGGAACTGGATGATTTCCCTTGCAAAGCAAAGCAAAGAAGTAAACTTCCTGTGTGACCCTAGAAAACAAAGTTTAGCGAAAGCACCAAACAGAAACCATGGAAATCCTCCAGCCCTAGAAAGAGGCTTTCTTTCCCTGGAAAGCTATCAGTGTTTTCCCCAGGAATTGAAATTAGGGGGGGGGGGTGTTAATACAGGGGTCAGACCGCTGAGGAGTCAGACCGTTAGAGCAAAGGGGGGCAGTATGGCACCATAGTAAAAACTGAAAAATGTTTCACGACCATTTTATTAGATTTAACTCGTGTTTAAATAATCACATAAATTAAAGTTGGCTACACGAGCCTACTATGAAGCACTATATCTACATCCTTCATGGTTTCTTGTTGTAATTTTGCACAACTATGTTAATGAACTTCTCGAATACAGTGCATTCATTTTTGGTGGCTTCTCCTGTGTCCAGTCCTTCGTGATGTGCTCATGGTCATGCAGAAGGCGACTTTTTTCAGAACACAAAGTTCTATTCAATGAGGGAAAAGAATGCTCAACTCTAGCTGTTGTGACTGGGACTAGAAAAAGATGAAAGAAGTAGGAATTCATCCCAGGAAATATAGCACAAAAATTGGGTCAAACCACTAGTGATGATGAAGAAAAAGTTGAAGTCAAATCTTCATTCGTTCATCGTATGATATTCCACTCTGTGTTCAAATGCTCTATTCTGTCGTGATCACATGGCAGCCGCATTGCAGGTAGTGCCTCACTCTACTCATTTGTCAGTGTTTTATAAGACCGGCATCTGTAAAAGCTACATAGAGGTTGATAGAATCCAAAAGTTGCTGTTGTAGAGAGGTAAGAATCAAGTCCGTGTACTTTACTTTTTCAGCTGGCTTAACAAACACTTCTTGTCCTCTTCATTTAAGGAGTCAATATAAGTGCCCTAATTAGTCAACTTCTCAACTGAAGTCTTTGCTTCTTGCAGTACGTTTTCAATAGATATCTCTCTGATCCAAGTGTAACTTCCAGTGCTGGACAGAGATCTACTACTGTTGTAGCAGATCCCTGGATGGCATTGTTTAATGACCTAAGTGGTTTCAACGGTAGACTTACACTGTTGCACGGTATGCTTCTAACCAGTCAGTTGAGTTTCTTGCAGAAAGATAGTGAGTATTTGCTGGTCTTGGTCAGAACCAGTGTCCAACTTCAGGATTAACAAATGACAATGCACTTAACATTGGCCTCCAGTTTGTAGGGTGTGGTATCTCTTGCTTAAAGAGAAAGTATGGTGTGACAGCCATGTTTGTTTGAATAAACGGTGTTGTCTCCAGCCTTTTTAACAGCCTCATTAAGTACTTCTAAAATTGGCTTTGACAATGACTGGCTTATAAGGCTTTCTTTGTTGATGCAGTCCAGAGGATCGGTGTTTTGCAGCCTTTTCACAGAGTTTGTCAGCATTAACTTTGCTGATCAGTTTGGCAAACCAACCTGCTCCATTTTTACTATATAAATCCAGGGTATGCTCATATCTTGAATATTGTGTGCAGTTCTGGTTGCCCCATCTCAAAAAAGATATAGCTGGAAAAGGTACAGAGAAGGGCAACTAAAATGATTAGGAGTATGGAACAGCTTCCATATGAGGAGAGATTAAAAAGACTGGGACTTTTCAGATTGGAAAAGAGAGGACCAAGTTGGGATGTGATAGAGGTCTATAAAATCTTGACTGATGTGGAGAAAGTGAATAAACTCTTTCATATAACACAAGAACCAGGGGTCACCCAATGAAATTAATAGGAAGCAGGTTTAAAACAAACAAAACAAAGTATTTCTTCACACAACACACAGTCAACCTGTGGAACTTTTTGCTAGGGGATGTTGTGAAGGCCAAGCCTATAACAGAGTTCAAAAAAAGAGCTAGATAAGTTCATGGAGGATATGTCCATCAGTGGCTATTAGCCAGGATGGGCAGGGATGCAACACCATGCTCTGAGAGCCTCTGCTTGCCAGAAGTTGAGAGTGGATGACGAGGGATGGATCACTCAATAATTGCCCTGTTCTGTTAATTTCCATTGAAGCATCTGGCATTGGCCACTGTCGGAAGACAGGATACTGGGCTAGATGGACCATTGGTCTGACTGTTCTTATGTAAAAAATTAATTATGATAAAAATATTTAGTACAGAAACCCCCCAAGATGATAACCTCTCAGGATAGCAACAATGTGAGATAATGACCTTGGCATATAATGCGTTTTAAAAAAATCTTGGCCTACTAGAAAATGTATATTTATATACTTTTCTCAGTCACAAATCTAGCATTCTGGAGCAAAGTCACTAAAATGTAGTCCAACAAACAAATGTTCCTTTAACGTGCACCTCCCTTCTCCCTTTACTGCACCCCATTCATAGTTGCTGGCCTTGGTCGGTGAAGACCCGGAGTTCAGAGGTGCTTTCACATGAGTTCATCTCCCCGCGTGCGGGGGAGAAGGCACCTTGCTCGTTCCTCCAGCTGCTCGCTGCTCACTCTGCCCGCTGTTGTTTGTTGTGTTGTGCCACCATTCACTCCACCCCGTCATTGCTAATGGCCGTGTGCCGTCACCTTCTGCTGCCACCTGCTACTGTGACCCCTGCGAGTCAGTCTCTTGAGGTTCCACCCAGGACTCCGTGATTTCATCTCTCAGTGGGGGAACCTCACAGCGAGTGCAGGCTGGGCTGTCTTTTCCACAGAAAAGCTGTCCTGCAGCAGGTCTAAGCACTTAGACCTGATTATTAATGATTTCAGCTCTAGTGACCACTTAACAAAACAAAAAAGACTCTCTTTGGAGCCTAATAAGCTTTATCTTTAAATAGGGGAGAGGGGCAAGTCAAATAGTGCCCGTGACTCTTAGGCACAGCCCACACCACCAAGCAAAACCCCTGTCCACTTGGATCTGCCATCCGAACCCCTTGCTTAGTGAGTGCCCTTCAGTTGAGGGTGACTAGGGCTTAATTTGTAATGAAAGAGGTGCCAAGGCTCAAGTGAGTTTTTTACTTTCATAACTGATGTGGCAAGCCCGTGGCTATGAGCTGCCAAGCTTGGAGGTGCCGGGGCTCGACCCTGGCAAAAATTAAGCATTGAGGGTGACTGCCTCAGTCAGGACAGGCTAAGAACAGTTCTACTGCCCTTTACTCAGACAATAAGGATAACAACGTTTTATGACCCCCACATTCAATACTAAAAGGATTTGTAACCCAACCCCAGCCAACAATGATCACTTGGGCAACACCGTTCTGTCTGCTGGATATCTAGGCAGAGTAGGTGAGTTCATATAAATACAGTCTGGTCCTGAAGCCTTCCCTCCACCCCCGGCTCATCACTAGCTGTCAGGGGAGAGCTCATTCTCACCATGCTTACAAATCATAATTTGAAATTATTAGGTTGGCCAACGTTGCTGAAATGAATGTGCCAACATTGTCAGAAAAAACAACAGCTGTGTGAAGAAGCTAGTCTTTGTTCATACTTTTCAAACCTATTATTCTTTTTCAGGTACAAGTATTTTATCATACACTGTATATGCTTTTAAAGTGTGCATTCATGTTTCAATTTCAATTCAAATTTCCAGCCAATGACTGAATTGCCAACTCACGATGATTTAACTAGTTGACCAATGGGGCGGGGGGGTGTTGGGGAAATTCGGGGGGGTGGGAGGTGTGTGTAGGGAAATCCCTGCTCTAATTACAGGTCTGAGAGGCATTACACATAGTGCAGCTAATAGAGCCACCTGCAAGAGGAAGTTAAAAAGACCAAGTCATTGAGCCAGAGTGACACACCAATTCAGTGTCCTTGATTATGTAGTAACCATTCCTGCTAAAGACAGCTCTCAGGATAAGAGTGCATCTCTGTGCTCTGGGGCAGACACACAAATTGGCGGCAGAGTTGTCATGCCACCATGCCCTGGTGTCTTATGCTAATGAGATGAAGTAAGTACTTTTAGTGGTATCTGGGTAACTCTTTGGAGCCCATGATAACTATAATGGATGGCTATAAACTCTACAGAGAGCTAACATGCCAACACACCAATAACCCTATCCAGTGCCAAATCCTCCTGGTATGTGATGCTTCAGGTGAAAGTGTATGAGGCCGGGGCCTGAGCCAAAAGCCCTTTGGAGACAATGGCAAGTCTCCCCTTGGCTTCACTGGGTCTTGGATCAGGTATTTGATGACAATACCAGCAGCCTAGGCCTTTGATAGTGCACATCAAGTCACCGGGAAATGACATGAGTTCCCAGGGCTATTTCTAAAAGTGGACCTAGTGCAACACTCTTTAGTTGCTCTGTCAACTTGTACTACTTCCTGGTTTTTGCTTGGATTCTATCGATTGAGCCATTGCAAATAAAGGGCTCTTAGCTGAGCTCTTGTATAGTTTGTTCATGGAAACGGCTAAGAACCCCATCTCCAAGGACTAAAAAAGACTTGTGCTGTTTTCAGTAGAATAATGTAATTCCTCATATTTTATTAACAATAATAACCACAAGGCTCTCACCATTAATACATCCACCTCGAGGGTTTTTTCCCCTGACTTTCCAATTATTTTAGCTTCTTGTTCAGCCCTGACAGAAACTACATTTTAGCACAGTTAGTTTGTTCAGTACAGAACAAGCCTCCCAGTGCATCAAACGCTAGTACAGACACAATAAAGAACACACAAGCATTATTCTAAATGGCCATATCCTCCCATGAAACTATACAAGCTTGGCAGTGGTTTTGATTAGCTACTTGCATTTTACCACAATTCTCCGAGCCCAGATAAATCCTGAGCACCCAGCTTTGGTTGTATTAAAAATTATAGAAAATATTCAAGAGATTTACTCTCCATAAAAATTGTACTGCTGTTATGCCAAGTTGTTGTATTCTTCTGTCTTTTCCTTGAATGGGTGATAAAACTGATTGACTCTGTAGCTTCAGATGACTTCACAGAATATTAGGTGGGGTGGTATTGATCTTTTCCCACCTTTTCTGCGCAGAAAACACCTGATGACTTTAAGTTACGAACTTTGAGTTAAATTATGAACCTTTTAGCTTTGCATTAGAAGAAGGATCTGAAACCTGATTTGCTACATCAAACCACATTAGTTGTGTTGTTATTTTCTAAAAACACATTTCAGAGAAATAACTCCAATCTGTGTCGCATTTTATAGAGCAAAATAATTGAATGGCGGCTGTTTGTAATTTTAGCAATCTCTTAACCTTAATCATATTTAATGGCTTTTCTCTTCAGGCTAACAGGAGCAAAAAAAATATATTTCAGATCCATTATATAACGGCACTACAGTAATGCACTCCAGTCTCTGGCAGGCACTGTAAATTCCTGCTTTCTGAATTGTTGGTTCAGGACAATCATTCAGCAGGGAATTACTTTCCCATCTACGAAATAAATGAGATGTTAAACTAGTTTTCTGCTTCCTGTGGTACAAATGTGGCAGTGTGCAAACCCATGGAAGGCAAAAACAAGTGCCTGGCTCCCATTATGTCAATAGAAAAAGTTGAAAGGAACCCAGCGTGAGTCGATCAATGAAAATATCAGGGCTAAATAAATAAATAAATGGGACAAAAAGGAGCCAGGCTTGCAAAGGGGTGCTTCCAAGTATGAGCTCAGAGGTGGCACCCAGTCTAATGCCAGTGCTTTGGTATCAGACAAAAAGGAGCAAGCACAAAGCCATTGAGCCACCAAAGTTGACTTCTCACTGGTTGCACCCCAGGATCATGCAGGACATCAGCTTCTGTCCTTACAGCAGCAGGATTGGCCTGTATTTCCTGCTGAGCATCTGGCCCTGCTGGTCATAGGGGTTGTAGTGGGGCAACTGCCCCACTCCCTGAGAATTTAGACTGCAACAGGCCAGTGCACCTGGGCAGGCAGGCAGCCAATAAAAGAAGGGCTTAGTGGGAGCCAATCAGAGCCCAGATTGGAGGCAGCCAATCAGGGCCAGGCTCAGCCCTATAAAAAGGCTGCTTAGGAAGGGAGCAGTCAGTCTGTCCCAAACCTTCATAGGGGAAGGTCTATCTCTAGAGGTGGGAAACTAGTACCTGGGACAGTGCAGGGCAGGGCAGGGCAGGGCAGGCACAGGGGAGTAGAAGGGAACTCCAACCCAGTGTCTGCCAGGCTGCAGGCCCTGAGGGGAAGGGCCTAGCTGGTGTGAGGGGCCAAAGGGGAAGTGGCCCAGGGATGTGGACAGATGGAGGGAGAGAAGAAGGGCAGGATGGCTGCCACTAGAGGGTACCTGGGTTGAGACCCAGAGTAGTGGGCGGTCCTGGGTCTCCCCTTGCCTTATATCCAGCTGATGGGAGCAGCCGTCTTGGGCTGCACCACCCCCCTGCCAAGATGGGTGTGACTTTGGGGTGCAGTTGCCCACATTGGCTGGGGTGCAAAGAGACAGCTGATTGATACCCCCTCCCGGAAGGGGGTGTGGATGGTCTGAGGGGCACTGCCGGAGGGCAGTGGTCTAGAAGAGGGCGACGCGGGCTCAGACGCCAACCAAGGGCGGGATACCGCCGGGAGAGGGTGCTCCACTGGAGTGAGCTAATTCCCAGAGATGACCAGCAGGAGGTGCTGCAGTGGTGAGTCCCAACCTTGTCACAGGGGTCTTACAACTACTAGTGTCCATGTGTGTTGAACCCAAAACTCGGAGCATGTTTAGATAATCCCATGGTGAAAACACCCAGGTCGTGTCTATGCTAGGGACTACACTGTTGCTACCAGCAGTGAAGCTGTACTGGTGCTGAATTCTCCTTTTCCTAGTGTAGACAGCCCTCCGCAGTCTTGGGTAAATCTCTGAACAGCTCTTCCTCTGCTGTAAGATGGCGACCATGATACTTTGCCTACCTCATGAAGGGTGGGTTTCCAAAGAGCCTGGGCCCAGAATGAAGTCAGTGGGGCTCTGTGTGGATACAGTGGAGCAGAGACCCAAATGTTTGTAAAGCTCTTAGATGCTGCTTTAGCTAAATGCTAGGCCTTATTTTTTATTATTTTTATTTTAAAATTTGAAGCTGGTGTTTTGAGCTTTGGAAGCAAGACACAAAGATTCAGCACTGAAGGCTAAGGCTTGGTCTACACACACGCATTATGCAGGCATAGCTCCATCCGTCAAGGATACGGAAAAACCCACACCCCTGACGGACAGCGGTCCCAACAAAAGACCCATTGTTGACGCAGCCACAAACAGGGGCTTCTGTTGATGTAGCCAATGTTGTTCAGGGAGGAGTCGTTCCTACACCAAAAGAAAAGCTCCTTCTGTCGATATAGGCTATCTCTACACTGGAGGCTATACTGGCAGTGCAGATATTGCCTAAGGCTCTGATTCAGGGAAGCATCTCTGTTCAAGAAGTGCTTAAACACAAGCTTAACGCTAAGTCAATGGGACTTAAATACTTGTCTAACATTAAGCACGCGCTCAAATCTTTTCCTGAAAGATGGAGCTGCCAGGCAAAGAAAAAGTGAAACAGGTTTGAAGTGTGAAGTTGAGTGCCAAAGTGGAATCCAAACTTTCCCAGCATGGCTGGGTTTGGGTCTGGGCGGATGTATCAGACAGATCTCTATATAGTGGGTTCAGCATATCTTGGAGATGTAGGTGCTTGAGCTGTTTTTCTGAGATTGCCTCTCTCTCCTCTGTGTTTTAGTGGTGATATATCATATTGGGTTGATGGAGGGAAATTTTTGTTTGGTTGCCTGGTTTCCAGATAGCTGGCAGAGTTTGAAGCATTTCTGCATCGTTACTAATTAGGATTACAATTGCCTTTGGAATTGAAATGTGTTTCATGGATGAATTTACAGAACTTCTTACCGAGGTGTGATTATTGCCCAGTTGTTGTGAGACCGTTCCATCCCAAGATGGCATATGGAGCAGCCAGCGTGTCTGCAAATTATGAAATCACAAGTGTTTGAAAATAACTGGCTCCCATGGGCAACAGTGATTTGTGGAATTGGCCAGGTGGCTATAAATAGCGTGAGTTGTATATCTGTGTAAATTGTGCCTGGCTGTGGAGAGTAGAGAATGGATTTTTGAATGAGACGTTCGATGCTGGATCCAAGTGGACCACTGCACTTAACCTAGGAGAGGTGGATTCAAACTGATTCAGCATAAAAATCACAGGAGTTTGTTGGTCTCACATGTTGTCTCATGAATTTCTGACTGCCACTCAATTTAGCCAGCTGATGCACTGTTAGCTATCCCTCCTTGGAATGTGGACTATTGATAAGGGTGGAGTGATGCTGCAGATCAACGCTAAGGAGACAGTGTTGGGGAGAACAGAGGATGGTGGGGTCAGGTTTGAGATGCACTGGCAAAATCTCAAGAGGCATGCTTGCACAAAGGCCACTTGCGGTATGTGTCAGCGACCGTGGGTCTCGAATCCTAGTCCACGGGGCTCTTAGGAGTTAGTAAGTTTTGACTTGCCACCCAGCAACTTGCTAACAGTCACCAGAACTAGAAGCTCAACTCCGACAGAGGACAACAGTCCTGGGATCTGATTGTTGGAACTCTGGCGGTCCTGATTGGTTCCCTGCTTCTAGTTAAACCAAGCATAAGAAGAGGAAGTTGTCCATGCGACAGAGTTTCCCTTACTTAGGACTGCTTCCTTTGTGCTACCTGCTCCTACGGCCTGCTTCTGATTTCCTGGTTTCCTGACCCTGCCTGCCTCCTGACTCTGCCTTCTGGCTGGTCTTGGACTCTGATCTCCTGGTATGTGACCCAGCCTGGCTCCTGACTAATTTTTTTATTGAAATGATTTCTCCACCCACCCAGCCAACCAACCAACCTGGCTTTTCATCAAAACAGATGGAGGGAGGGAAGGAAAGCGGTTCACTGAAACTGAAAACCCAATTTTTCCCATGGTTTTTGGTGACTGAAACCCCATATTTTTTCCAGCTTTTGACAATGAAATACGCAAAAATTTCAACCAGAAACTGAAAATTCATTTGGGGGCAGATATTTTTCAGTTTTTGGTTGCTGAAAACTGTAATGTTTGATTTGGGGGTTCGTTCATTTGTTTTTTTGATTGGGGGCGGAAAAAAAGAACATCTGAAGAAGAAAAATTAAAGAAAATTGTTTATCTACCTTTTTTTAATAAGAACAAAACACATTTCCTGACCTTCTCTGTCCCCTCCTCCCCCCCCAGAGACACACCCCCTTCCTTCCCTGGGGCAGATAGCTAATAAGAGGCATGGAAGGAAAGCATCAGCAGTCCCAAGAGGATGGGTGGACTTTATGCTTGTACCCTGAAACAGCTGAGAACAGGATCTTTTGAGCACAACCAAGCTGTGGACATGTTTTTTCTGAGGCTACTGCAGCCTGTTATAGATGTGTGGCTTCCCACTGCCTGGAAGTCCAATGCCAGAGCCAATGAGAAGATGGAATAAGGAATTTAACGGCATGGCTCCTATCTATGGACCATATTCCGCCACTTTAGGTCACGTTGAATAGTACTTTACTCCTTGAGCACTCCCACTGAAATCCAGGAGGGAATAAGGTACTACTTAATATGAGTAAGGATGCCTGGTCTGGCCCATGAGAGTTCTCTGGCTAAATTCCCACTTCCTGCACTGAAACACTCATCCATGGTGCTAATGTAAAACGCGTTGGCATCATTAAAATTATCTGGATCCTAGGGTAGCAAATACAAAGGCAAGAGGGTGATTAATTGTATGTGTGGGTGTACAGGATCTCCTCTCTTCATACCTTCCCCTGGGAAAAATGATATTTCCCACTGATTTTTTTTATAAAGCTATGATGGAAATAATTGTGTTCCAGTGGACTATACGTGACAATATACATTATATTTAAGAGATGGCAAAGCAGAGAGGGAGTGAAAGCTATTCCTCTGAATTTCCCGGCTTCTTTCAGTTTGTCAGCATATTAATGCTGCTTTAACAGTGTCTTTTATATTCCATTTCTACAGAGATTTTTTTAAAATGATGACATTAAAAGGGAAATAATGTCCCAGCTACCCCACCCCCACCCCTCAAACCTTGCCTCTCATCACAGAGAGCTGCTAAGGGGTTCTTTGATATAATATACAGTAATGGCTCCTGAATCAATCCATACCACAAAGTCAATAAGCAGATCTGACACAATACATCATATTCAGCTGTGGTGTGGAGCTCTGACGAGGACAATAAAGATGCAATCCAGGGAATGGAATCCATAGGAAGAAATAAAATAAGTGGGGGAAGTTACAGCTCCTCTTTAGGGGGCTGATTTATTTTATATGCCATTTACTTGGGAGTTTAAACTTATTGAAAGAGGGGACAATGTGTGAATTTGGTGTTTGTGGATGGTGGGAGATTGTCATGGGCATTGGGAACTGATTTGCATTTGCACTAAGAAAACTTTGCAGTGCTCTGGCGTGTGGCCTCAGACGATAGTGCCTCCTTGCTTTGCTAAAAATAGTGTAAGGGAGCCATTGTGCAACTGAGAATCAGGCCCTGGGTGTCCTCTCTCTCCATCCACAGTCTGAGGCAGAAGGTGTGCAGGCTTCCTCCATCTCAGTAGGTATCTAGGCCCCATCCTGAAGCTGATAGAGTTGGGGATGAATTCGCTCACCTACTTCCTTCTGTTGGTGTCCTGGTTGCAGTGAGGTTATGTTAGCTACACAAAGACATCTTTCACTTGAAAAGGGCAGTGTGTTCAGGTCTATGTGAAGTGCTTATCTTGTCCCCACTACTGCAGTATCTGAGTAACTGATAATCTTCCATGTTTTTATCCTCACAACACCTCTGGGAGGTAGGGAAGTGCTATTATCTCAATTTTACAGATGGGGAACCGGGGCACAGAGAGGCTAAGTAAGTTGCCCGAGGTCACACAAGAAGTCTGTGGCAGGGAAGAGAATTGAACCCAGGAATCCTGAGTTCCAGGATAATGCCTTGGGTTTCAAGTTTTATTGTGAAAGTGTTTAAGCTAAAGATAATCAAATTATTTCCCTGTTCTGATTCCCATGTCCCAACAATGCATCTCAACCTTGATGAGAAAGGGCTTACATCGTGGTGAGCTGTGTGTCCCTGGGCTATTCAGTCTCTGACCACAGAGGTTAGACAGCCTGCAGGCGGGGTGTGTGTGTGTGTGTGTCAGTTGGTATCACTTGCCTGTCGGGTACTTCAATGAGAGCCACCGAATACTTCAGCTGGGCCACCCATCTCTTTGCTTCTATTTTAAAAATTACAAAAAGGAGAGCAAGGGAGAGAGAGAGAAGATGGCAATCCCTAGGGAGGTCTTATGAGACCCATTAGCTTAGTCACCCAAGGAGCTGTTTAGCTAAGTCACTCCTGCCAACTCCCAAGGACATGGCTGAAATCTCCTGCATACAATGATTTGAAAATATTCTGATGTGTAAATTTAGTCTCCAGTTTTTGGCTGGAGTGTGACTAGAAAAAGAGGGGACCTTCTCTAAACAGACAAAATTGTTTTGTTTTGGTCTGAAAAATTGTCAAACCAGGAAACTAATCTTGTGTGTTTATTTTAAAGAACTGTCTGATAAATGGCAAGTACTAAATATTTTGAAAAACAATTCATTTGTTTTTAAATTTGGGTTTTTTCATATAAGAGAGAACCAGAATTTTTCAAGTATTGATTTTTTTTTCATTTGTCAGTTTTTCCCTTTAAAAAAACCAAAAACAGTTTTCTTCTTTCTCAGGGGCAAAATGGGGTCAGGGGGTGGGTACGGGAGAGAGGAAGAAAAGAAAAATGAAGGAAAGGAGGAAACAAAAACCAATTTTTAGTTTAAGTTTTAGCCAAAAAAGAGAAGATTTTGAAAAGAGAATTCATGACCATGTTCAATTTTGAATAAAAGGCCATTTTTCACTGACACCCCCCACTCCCCATTTTTTTTGACAGACATTTTTAAAAATCCAGTTTGTCAGGGAAAAACATTTTCCATTGAAAAACATTTTAATTGACAACTTTTGACCAGCTTTAATCATGAACAATGCAGAGCAGGGACAGTTTATCTCTCTGGCTGTGTAGTATCAGTACAAAAGGGCCTGATCTGGGCTGGGAACTGCAAATGCTACTGGACTATCATAATAAATTATAATAATGTCAAAAGATCCTGGAAAAAAATCTAGGTGGGGCCAGATTCTGAAGTGCTCAGCACCCAACATGTACCCACATCCTCTGCTCTTATGAAGCTCTGGCCACTTATTTCAATGCCTAAGTGGGAGTCGGGCTCTCTTGAAAATCTGGGTTGGAAATCCTGGCCCCACTGAAACTCCCATTGACTTCAGCGGAGCTAGAATTTCACCTCTGGCCTTCAGTGCGGAGAGTTGGGTCGCTTATATTAAATGCAACAGATATAAATGAAGCTCTTGAGGTAAGCAAAGCCAAGTGGGTGACTTGCAGGGGATGTTTGAAAGAGAAACATGGAGCAAATAAAAGTATAAAGAGTGTAGCAGGAATGAGACTAGATGGTATAAATGTCCCTGAAAGTGAATTATTTAGTCATTCCAACAGGACTCCAGTGGGCACCCATATGAGTCAGAGACAGGCCGGGGTTGGGAAACCAGCCAACACATGCAACTGCCCACCCCCCTCCCCCCCAGCCAGCTGCTGCCCCCCTCTCCCTCCGTCCTCCTCTCCCATCGACTCCTTAATGTGCAGTGGTGGCTGACGCTTTGCTGAGGGAAAGTGATAATTGCCTTTTTATTCATTTTGATAGCATCGTGAAACATTAAAATCTGATTTGGTTGGTCATATGGGAGCATCACTCATCGGTGACTTGGTGTGTGAGTGAGTGCGTGCAAGTTTCCCCCACTGCAGGCAGAAGGCATTATTAAAGAAACTAATCATTTTAAAAAATAAATAAGTACAAATAACCTAGTTATCTGGTGAGCCTTAATGGCCTTATTTTTCCATTCTCTGGCATAATGAGAACAGCCTGGGCTGCTTGAATCTGCCTCTCTGAGAGCCTAATTGTTTTTAAATGTCTTTGCTAACCACTTCACATAGAGCCCATAAATCTATTTTCGGGTAACTGAGAGCCACACTTCTGAGCTCCTTTTTATGATGACACATTTGTACGTTAATTAAAACCACGCTTAGGAAGATGCAATCTTTCAGTCTTTAACATGAGACTGTTTGCTGTGCCGGAGAAGGGTCCGAAAGCTGGCTTTCTAGCTGCAGCAGCAGGAGGGACTGGCAATGCAGATTATCATGGGCTCCTAACAAGGGGAACGGTCCCAAACAAATGTCAATAAATTTGTTTCTTACTCTAATGTATCTACTCCTTTATTTTGAAGCAGTCTTTTGGGATTAAGCACTTCCAGCCACTGTATGCACCATTGCAATTTGTTGTCCTTCTAGGTCATTCCTTTATGATGATGACAGAGAAGGTTACTTCATTTAATGGTGCCCCCCATGGGTTGCAGAGGCTCTCAAACGCTGACATTATTTTCAGAAATGTCTCTTCTTTCCTAGGAGGCAGCCCTAGTAAAGCTACGCTGCCTTGGAACTTTGAAGAGAATAAGAAAAAGAGACTAGGGGAATTAAATCAGATTTTAATCAGCTCTAATTGAGTTATGTAAAACAGAATGAACACCGATGTTAAAGATGGGGACGAACTAAAGATGTAGCCCATTTCCCCCTGACACTACAAGATTATTTCCATGAAGTCTGCTCTTGAAGACTTTGTCCAGACTAGCTTTGTGACTCAAATGACAGTCGCTTCTAACTGGAACTGGGGAAAAAATAAGAGCGTTTTCTATGGCAATTGCCAAGTTGACGGTGAAAACCCAAAATATGAAGTGTTTTGACTCTGAAATTCTGCTGAGGTGCCTCATGGGAACTGTAGTTTGGGAGCCCCAAGCTTTCCTTCTCCTCTATAGGTCAGGCTGCATGGTTGGAGTCCATTTCCCAGGATGCATCATGGTCTCCCTTTGTGGTGAGGGGAGGAGGTGTATCATGGCTGTGAGAGATGTAATCTGACCAGGGAGCATGAGGCACCATGGTGGTATTTCAGAATAAAAATATTTGGTTATCAGCTGAAATAATTGTGTTTTTGGCATTCTGTTTTCTGGTGGCAAAGTTGAAATTTTCTGTGTAATAACACGTGCTTTGTGAAAAATTTCCACTGAAAGATAGTTTTGATAGAAATTTTCAACCAAGCCCTACTTCTAATGCTTCTCTTGGGAGATTTGATCTACAACCTCATAGATCTCCACATCAGGAAATGTTTCCGGATAGTCAGTTAAATGCTCCTCCTTCGCTTAATTTCTGACCATCGATCTTGGTGGTTTCCCTTGTATCTCTTCAAATAATGCCTCTCTTCTTAATGTTTACATCCCCTGAAACATTGTACATCATTATCCTGTCCCTTCCACCTTGCCAATCCTTAGCCAAGCTATATAGATTGACTCCTCCCATCAGTCAACCCTTCTGGCCTCTGAATCACTTTTGCTGCCGTTGTCTGAATCCC
Organism: Trachemys scripta elegans; assembly: GCF_013100865.1. Classification (NCBI taxonomy): domain Eukaryota; kingdom Metazoa; phylum Chordata; order Testudines; family Emydidae; genus Trachemys; species Trachemys scripta. The sequence continues at coordinate 15,872,251 of NC_048318.1, read as the reverse complement.
TTCCAACTTGTCAACATATTTTTGGCATTCTTATCGCTGCAGCAGGAGTTGGGAAATAGTCGGGCCACTGGCCCATGAGATGGACATGGGATAAAGATCAGGCATATTGTTTGTCATGCACTTGCTCGGGAAGAAGAGCCACACACATCCCCTTGCTAGCCAGCTGGCTGACCAGACGCTTCTCCCGAGTGATTGCCTGGCTGGTGTAAAATGGGAAGCTGGTGACAAGGGCAACTGGGAGAGGTGCATGGAGAGCTGTAGGCTGCAGTCCTGCAATGTTACAGAAACTAGCTTTATTGTAAGGACACCTGCACTGACGCTGTGGATCCCAGCTGGCTTCGGCAGCCTGAAAGGTGAGGAAATGAGAGAGACAGAGTGTTCCCCGCAAAGAGAGGGATGGAAAAACATAGTCAAACTGGAAGCCAGCTCTGAGTGCCAATCTCCAGCTTTTCAGCTCCACAACAGAGAAGAGAATCTAAGGGAAGAACATATTTATTGCTTAGATTGTTGGACTGGAAAATGGCCTTGCCACAGTGGGTGCTTGAGAGAGTTAAGAGGGTTAGGTTGTTGAGGTAAATACGCTGGGCTATTCAGAAAACAATTAGAGGCCATAGATGTTGGGAGAGTGTTTGAGAGGAGCCTTGGTAACCTGTATAGTCTATTCTTTTTCCCAGGCTTTCAAATGTTTCTCTGTCTTTGTGAATGCTGCAGAAAGTTGATATACAAAATCTTGTTCCAGAAAGAATATGCACTGTTCACTGGAAGCAACAATAGCTTTCCTAGGATGACTAAGAAAACCTAGCAGGGCCAGACTGGCTCAGACTTACGGATAGTTTTAATAGAGGGAAAATTGGGGTGAGGTTGGACTGATGAATGGTCCTGGTATGGCCGTTCTTATGTTTAATCAGAGCCGTGTGCAGAGGTAGAACAAACACCTAAACATCCAACCTCATTTGCCCAACTCCCATTCCTCTCCATAAAGGCTGTCCCCCAGTGACATTCTGCAGTACAGCATTGTGATCTTTCTCCCGGTCACTTGCCAGGATTGTCTGGGTACATTTCACTTAATCATTTCCAGTGTAGGGGCCTCAGGCATTGGTGCATCTCAGTCCCTCCTGTTCTCTCCTTGTAAAATGTAACCGTTTAATCTCCTGAGGGTTGTAATGCTTGGTTCTAATTTCAATTGTTGGGTTTAGTGTGTGGGAGCTGGGTGGCATTGGTGGTCTGTGATACATAGGAAGTTGGATGAGATAATCAGAGCTTAAGGCCACCAGATTATCTGTCGTCTTGCATGATGCCCATCACCACAGTATTTGAGCGTCTCTCAAAATTATAAAGTATGGCTATAAAGACGTTTCTCTTGTTTTTCTTTGCAGTCATCCAAGACTACTTTTCTTTGATCTTTGGGAGTGAGTTCCAGAGTCATGAGTTGATTGAAGATCTTCTGTCTCCTGTATGCCTCACACCTGAGGACAGCTGTTCCATTATTCCACAAGAACTTAGCTGTTGTGCAAGGTCATGCTCATGCAGGGTGAAGCAGTTCCCTGGGGTAACTTGAGCTAATCCTATAGAGGCATTTGAAGATGAAGTCCAACACCATCCATGAGGAACCAGGGCAGAGAGCAGAACACAGACAAGGTGATGGGCTGCTATGTTGTGAACTGACCAGAGCTTTCTAAAGGTCAGTGTTCCATACCTAGATACAGTCAGATGTTTTTAAATAGCCATGTTTTATTGCAGGGTTTAAAATACCCACTGGTTACTACAGCTGGGCAGGAAACTGAAATCTCAAACTCTCACAGGACAGGGGAACATTTTTTCCTATTTTAAATTGGCACAAAGTCAAAATAAAAAAAAAATTCATGAACCAAGTTTAGTTTTGATATTGACCCTTAAACTTTTTTTACTAAAATTAAATTTAATGAATAGTTTTTTTGATTTTCATTTAAAAAATGTTGAGATTTCTCATTTTGAAACTTCCCCCCCCCCCCCACCCCATAACTTTTTTTGGAATGGGAACTTCATCAAAACCAACCCTTTCCCGGGAAGTTTCAGTTTTGACGAATCAACATTTTCCAATTTAAAAAAAATTTAGATGAAGAGAAATTCCTGACCAGCTCTATTAATTCTCTTGGGAGCTGCACCAGGAAGTGGAAAAACAAATGTTGTCTACTAGCTACAAATGCAGTTATTTCAAAATAGGGTTGGTTAAATCCTGACCCATCTGAAGTTCACCTCTGAGAACTTATTGTCTTCAGTAAGGTTAGGATTTCAACTGGTGGAATGAAAATAAATTGCTCCCCTTGCTTTAAACACCTATGGGTTTTATATGCAGTATCCTGGGTAACTCTTCCCATTAACACCCAGGATAAGTAGACGGTACCAGGCTTTCAGGCCTGTTTCCCAAAAAAATCTCTGAGGGGATTGCATCAAATGTCATTGCATAGGTATTCAGAACATGAAGGAGAGAATAACCCTACTCTTCTCTGGAATCCAGAGGAGGACACAAATGCGGAAGCAGGAAAAGACCCTTAAGTTTGTGGTGTGGATTTTCTGAGTTGGGTTCTCAGTTGGTGTAGCTCCATTGACTTCCACAGAACTATGCTGAGCCAATGAAGCTACGCTGATTTACACCGGCTAAGATTCTGGCTCTCTGCTGCAGCTCACTCCCATGGCATGTGGTGAGATCTACAGTAGCAAAGTGCATTCTGCTGTGATGATCCGGAACACGGATGGCTGAAGTGCTACTTGCGGCAGGCAGCAAACAGATGTTTTCAAGGAGGCATGGGATGAGGAATGCTTTCTATTTCCCATCCTCTCTCGTAGGCTCTCCCAACCATGGAAGAGTAGGCAGTTGTTTGAACAGCTCTGGCAACTGTCTGTCCCCATTTAAAAGCCACTGATTTATTCTTTAATAAAATTTAGGCTGTTTTCCCCTGTTAAATTAAATGAAGTCTGGAGTCTGTTATGAGCTTGAACCTTGGGCTGGATTTAAGCTCAAGCAGCATGAAAATATCACATTTTCCAATCTCTACAGTGAAATATTTTTTCCCTGAGAAGCCGAAACACTAACTATCTTTCAGCACAATTTTGATTCAATTGCCCCCTCTGTGAGATGAAGCTAATGCACAGGGATGTAAGTCAGGCACGACTTCCCAAGAGCTTACTTTTAAGCAGCCCATTATACATTAACCTGTACGACAATATGTTTTAAAGAGAACCTTGTTCATCACCTCAGAAAAGTCAAATTAACATAATTTCTAGGAAAGAACAATGGGGAGAAAAATGTTAGTCATTGTTGATTGAACAGGTAAGTTTCAGTTGCATGATCTGTTGAATATTCATACTATATTGTTTTTGACATTTAAGAACTCAATTATCAGTTGACTAATCAGTCTTTTACAGTACGTTATTTTTGTGATGGAAAATGAAGCACTGATAAGCCCCAAAGGGAATACTATTCAGAGACTTTTTTAAACACTTTTTTCTCATTAAATGGATGAATTTAGCACTGGTACCAGCAAGTGACTAACAGCTTTGTAGTAGAGTGGGCAGCTTTTAGCAAGCCTCCCCACCGTCCTCTCCAAAGCACCTTGTTCCTGGATTAAGACTCCGGATATTCCAGTCCTGAGCCACTTCAGGTCATGACTAATTCTGTGCTGGTTTTGTAATGTGGGCAGATGTATTGTGGCGAGTGTGACAGGTTGGACCCCCCTTCCGGGGTGCCACCTGATGTGCTGGGGTCCCACTCAGCCCACCTGTCCCACCAGCCTGGGTTCCCCTTACTCTGTGCTGCTGTGACAGACTCTCAAGCCCCCTTCGAGCGCGCGCACACACAGAGAGAGGCAGGGACACATGCAGTAGAATCAGAGTCTGCAATCAGCTCTGTGTGGGAGGACTTAGCTCAGGGAATTGCCCATCACTCCTGTGCACACACCCTCTGGAGTGTAAACCGAAGATTATATTGTCTTGCGCTGTATAGAGATCTATGCAGCATAAGCTCATGAAATTCAACCCCTCCCTCAATGTGGAGGAAGATATGCACAGCTTTTTGCCACCCCCTAGTTATGAATTGCACAAACTGGGTTTTAGAGTAAACAAAAAAAAGTGTATTAACTACAAAAGGTAAATTTCAAGTGATTAAGTGGTAGCAAACAGATCAAAGCAGATTACCTTAGTAAATAAACAAAAACCGCAAACTGAGCTTAACACCCTAGATAGGTAGGATATACATTAATAGTTTCTCACCCTGAGTGATAAACTGGCTGGCAGATTCTTAAGGCACAAATTGCCTTGGCTTTCCCAGGTTTTCATCCACAGGCTAAAGATTCTTCTAGCCTGGGACCATCACTTCCCACAGTTCAGTCCTTTCCCCTCAGGTGGTTCCAGGTGTGGTGTTGCAGGAAGGTGTCATCATGTCATTGTCCCCAGCTCTTTTGGTGTGATCTAGGTCAAACGGTTCCCATTGTGTACTGCTATCTCAGAGTTTTCTATTGTACACAGTTCCCAGGGTAATCCTTGTGCTTATGTGCATTTCCTCAATAAGCCATTAACATTGTTTGACCTTTTTACTGTTGTACCTGAAAGGCTGCTTGTGTGTTTTCAACCTCCTGACATGTGTCAGTAACAAACATAGCCAAACTTCATAACTTCACATATGACGATAGCATCTACAATCCAACAAGATATGACTGTCTAGCAGATCAAGACTTTTAGAATGACACCTCACAAGGCATACTTTGTATAAGGCATATCGTAATTATGTGACAGTGGTGAATATTGGGATGTCAGGGTGTCACAAGGAGTTGTGGGAGATGCTCCGCAATATACTGTGTTTGTTGGGACTGTCTACATAGTAAGTTAGTGCATGCCATGGCAAGACAGGATGTGAATCTACAGCAGGGTTTGGCACACGGCTTGCCAGGGTAAGCACCCTGGTGGGCCAGGCTGGTTTATTTACCTGTTGACGCGGCAGGTTCGGCGATCACGGCCCCCACTGGCCGCAGCTTGCTGTCCTGGGCCAATGGGGGCGGCGGGAAGTGGCGCGGGCAAGCGATAGTGCCTACGCTGGTGAGCCATGTGTCAAACGTTGCCGACCCCTGATCTACAGCATACTAGCTCACTTTGTGAACCCTGCTACAGTGCACTAAAACTTCCATATTCCAGTGAAGTAGTAGGACAATGAACTTTCTTCCTGAAGCAGGTAGCAGCAGTATCTCCTTTGGCTCAAATGTTGAGCCTGTGTTTATGGAAGTGGAAAGACCAGGGACCTACTGTCAGTTCCTCAGTATGGCATATGTGATTTAGGCTTTCCTCCTGCACCACCAATAGGAGTTTGGTGGTTGACTTCGCTAGGATCAGGAAAAGGCCCTTTTATCCTGTGATGGATTCTGTTACCTGCAATGTATGGAATCATTACCATGCTGTCCAAACTCCCCTTCACTTGGGTTCCAGAGTGGGCTTTGAACCCAGAACTCCAGAGAGAGTCGTGCATTTACCCTAATAACCCATTAGCTTCCAATTTCTGCTTTTCAGGCGGACGCAACGTGTCACAGAACAAAGTATTTCTTGATGGGACCCAGATAGGTGCATGAAGTGGATCCTCTTGTGCCTGCTGAAGCCAGCAAAAAATCCTTTTCCGCTTCATTTGTTTTCCTTTTAGCGGGAGCATCCCTGGTGTGCGACATCCCTCTTGAAAGTTTGCATTTGCCGTGATCAAAAAGCAGCGAAAATTGCTTTTCATCGTGACCAATCCCTCACATCTTCACTGGTGCCCCAGTGCTGGGCCCCGTGGTAAAAATGGAACCGAGGCATTCTTTGCAAAGTGTCAGTTCTTCTGAGACTCTGCCTTGCACCTTGCTCCTGATTTGCAGCAAACCACTTAGGGAGCCGGGAAGGAGCCTCCTCTGCCCCCTGGAATGTGCCTTTTGCCTGATCTTGCCTTTGTGTCTGGAATTGCTATAGGGTAACTCCTTAGAGCTACCTGATTTGTACTACTGCATTTGTGTAACCCACAGCCTGCTTGGAGCAGCAAGGCAGAGCAAATGGGGTCACCCCACTGTATTAAAATTCTCTCCATTTAGGAAAGGGTGCCTGCCTTTACTCTTAGGCACCTGAGTATGCTAATAAATCTCTCCCTGGGGCTTCTTTCTGCTGGTCAAAGAGAAATAATTGGGAGCGTCCCTTTCTGCTGATGCTAAACTGCCTTGGCTAAGATTCTCCGAGACTATGGAATTCACCATTTACAGTAACTGCCAACCTTAATAACTTCCTGTGATGAAGTTTTACTGTAAACAGCAGAGGTGGGGGTGAGGGGAGAGGTGGGCTGCAAAAATGACAGGTCCCCAGTCGTCTTGACACTACCGAGTCTCCTGTCTGCCTCTTGGAAATGACACTTCTGACATTCTCCCCTACCAGGTTCTTTAAATTACTCTGCTTCCTATAGCCCTGGGATTAATAACAATGTCACCTGCTGGTTTTATTTCCCTTTCTCTCTCTTGCAGGGAAATTATGCATTGTGGACTGTAGCAAGCATTAGCATGCAGAGAACATGAACTACAATGAATGTGTATTCCCGACATTTTCTCCCTTTGCCCCCCTTCTTCTAAAGCAAATGAACAATAAGGTGTTTGGAGGCAGTGAGGAAATGCTCTTTACTACAGACTGGCAAAGTCAATGTAACATTAGCCCTAAATCTGTAGCATGTGCCATGAATAAACTCTCTTTCAGATTTCAAACCAAGTCCCTCAGTCAGGAAAGCATTTGAGGGCATGCTTAACTTTAAGCATGTGCTTAACTCTCTTTGCAGTCAATAAGGATGCCTACTCCTATGTGAAGTATAGGATAACGTGCTTTCCTGAATTAGGACATTGATGTCTCTTCTCCTTTAACAAAAGATACATAAAGTTCTTTCCATGAGCAACTTGAGTAACAATGGACCCAGATTAAGCAGGGATAGCTGCATTGAATTCAATGGGGTTGCATCCATTTACCCCACTGAGTGTGAATTATTGTACCTTACTGGGAAGTTACAGTTAGAATTGAGCATATGTCAGTTTGTTTTGCCTGGGTTTATGGGAACTTGGTGTTGGGCTCCAATCTATATGGGGCTCATAAGCTCCCATTTTTTCTTTGGGTTGGCAATGCTTCAATTTCAAACTCAAAGTATTAAAAAATCATGAGTTTGGCTTAAAAATCATGTAATTTTTTTTTAAATTACCCACTGTAGAGTTTTTTTTCTTTGCCTTCTCGTTTCTCAGCCTTTAGAGTACGCTCGGTTTGTCTTTTCAGTCTTTTCTTCACAACCATAAGGGCTAAAAATTTACTTTCATAAAAAAATATGAAAGCTAAGCTTCTCTTGTAATCACTTGCCTCTGGGAACTGGGGGCTTAAAAAAAGACACCAAATAGTGCAAGACTCACAATAATAGTACAAGTGATGGTGACACTGAAATGGAACAAAGTCAGAATTTTTTTTATAATTTCAAGCTAAATCACCCTAAACTGGACTATGTCCAAAGGATATGAGAATCTCAGTGAATCATGACTGCGTTTCCAAACCATTTTTGAAAGCAGGAAAGGAAAAAGCCCTGTCTAGGTAGCTATCAAGATGCCAAATGCCCTTTCCTCCTTTCTTCCCATTTTGGAATATATTTTGGAAATTCAGTGATAATCTTTATGTAATTTACCTCTCAGTGAATAGCTTTGGGACCAGGTTTCTTCTTGATAGATTATTTTGACGTATTTACTCATAGTTATGTCTGTCTCAACAGCATCCATATCAAAATCTTAAACTTTAAAATGAACATGTTGGGAGTCTGGTTGTTTTGCTAAGTTACTAAACATGCTCTTTGATATACATCCTGCTCTCTGGCTTCTTCACTTTTATTTATATGTAGATCTAAAATTTTAAAAGGCGATGAGGGATTTTGGTTGACTATGTTTTTGAGAACCCAGGTTTAAGAGCATAAGAACTTGATTTTTCATAGGGTGGATGCTTAATGTTGTCCACAAAATCACATCCTTTTAAGGTGTCTCAAGTTATGCACCCAAAATCACTAGATGCTTGTAATTTCCTCCTGATGGCTCTGTACTTTAAGCCAATACCCCTTAGCATTGCTGTAAGCCTAAACCAGGGATCTCTGGATATTGCTTAAATTCCAACTTCTCTGTCAGGTGACCTGCTAATGACAAACCCAGAAGCTAGGCAAGGGACTGACATTGTCAAGAATCCTGGTGTTCAAAAGAAGTGGCACAGCCCAACCGTAGTCCCCATGCCCTAGAACGAACACACAGTCCCCATGCCCTTTCTGTCCTCACAGCTTCTCTGTCGGGATAGGTTTGGCATTTCCACAATGTCTGTTCTTGAACCTAAAAATGGGAAGATGCAACTAGATTCTCCATCGCTTTGGCACCTTGCGACACCATTTACACTAGGGCAAAGCGGGAGTGACATGCTACTAAATCCGACTGGTAAAGGTTTACGCCCACTTTGCTCTAATGTGAATCGCTGCACAAGATACAGGACAATGGAGAATCTGGCCAGTGCTGTGGTTGACCCTGTGGGTAGGGTGAGTCAAAGTGGTGCAAACTGGAGTTGGAGCCCTGAACTTGGGATCTGACTTGTGGGGAGGTTTCTTCTGACTCCTACCCAACCCTGCAATGGATGTTAATATCTATGTTTGATCGTTACAAGAGCTAATACCTTGTGTTTGAGAAGAATCCTGCCTGAATACAGATTTGCCTAGAGGGCTGGTTCTTTATATGCTTTAGCTTGGCTCCAATGCAAATGAATTCCTCTGGCAGAGGCCTCAAAGAGTGTACCCTTTGGCTTGTGGGGCAAGCAATGGGAGGGTGGGTAGCAGGACTGGGGAAGTCGGTGAGGACATGAATGCTACTTAGATGAGCTGGTCTTTTGAGAAACATTTTCATTGTATAGCTATCAAGTTGATGAAGAAATTGGCTGGTACAATCACATTACTGTTTTTCCACTCTGGCTTAAAGATATAAATGGGGAGGGAGAGAAGACTCAGAAAATTCCTTCTTGGTTCATTTTAATCTATGGAGGAGAAATAAAGCACATTATTTCACCATCTTGGAACGTGACAGGTATTAATAACCCTATTAAGAGCAATGCCATTCAGCTCTATTTAAACAGGCAATGCCCAAATGATTGCTGGGAAGCAGGAAGGCCACCCCTGACTTACAAAGTTAACAAGATGTTGGTTTGTTAAATCTTGTTTTTTCTCCTTTTTACAAGCTGTGCTAGCAGTGTTACAGGTTAGATCAATACAAGTGCAGGCTTCCCCTCCATCACCTTTAAGGAGAGGGTAAAAAGGACATCAGCAAAGTGTTTGTTTGTTCTTGGTGGTTTTTTTTTTTTAAATAGGAATCTTCCTTTACACTCTCTTAACTTAAACCTCTAGGAAGTTGGAAACTGAAATTTGTTTCTTTAACATGAAATTTATTCCTCCATCAAACCAGCTGGTTTTGAGTCAGGTGTCTCAGGAGTGTTTGGGTGGGAATGTGGGTTTGTTGTAATGGTGCTTATGAACACCGCAGCAGCTGTGCATGCAGATGCTTTATTGTAGGGTTGCTCAGGGCACTGCATTTGTGCAAAGTGGAAACGGAGGAAAGGCAGCTGAATTGTGGTTGGAATGTCTAGGTTTTCCCTTTTTCCCCCTTGCCGTTGTTGTAGAGGTGCTTGGTGGCATTGCACCTATGTACAATGGCTTGATATTTAGGTATCAGAGGGGTAGCCGTGTTAGTCTGAATCTGTAAAAAGCAACAGAGGGTCCTGTGGCACCTTTGAGACTAACAGAAGTACTGGGAGCATAAGCTTTCGTGGGTAAGAACCTCACTTCTTGCATCTGAAGAAGTGAGGTTCTTACCCACGAAAGCTTATGCTCCCAGTACTTCCGTTAGTCTCAAAGGTGCCACAGGACCCTCTGTTGCTTGATATTTAGGGTTGCTCATGAGTGTTGCAATTGGACATACTGTTTTGTTTTGGAAGGGTTGCTACAGTGGGCCCAATATCTTTTGCTGTGAACTTATTTGTGGTTCATGGGCATTAGTCTTATTTATTTAAGAAAAAATGTTACAATTTTTTGGTCTGGGGGAAAACATCAAGAATGAGAGCTGTCCCTTGCTCTCGCATGAGGATAATGATGTCTAGTGTTACAAATCCTGAATAATTCATCAGTGTAAATACTTTGTGCCCAGAATAAAATGACACCCTCCCTAAAATGAAAACAAACTCAGAAAAATGTTAAAGAATAATCAGATTTGTTGGACAATTTTAGGGAGTTGTTTTTAAAGCCTGTGGGATGCATCTTCATTAGATGAGCTGGGATGTCCATGTGTAACTCCAGTTAGTGATGCTAATGGGGGCAGATCATACATAGCCCTGCCTGCTGAAATGGGAATGCACAGTTCTGTGGCAGGGTGGGTGAATCCTACTCCATGCCTGGAAAGCAAAAGGTTAAAACCTTGTTATAGGCAGCCAGTGGCCTTCCACCTGCTGCAAGCAATTAGGCTTTGTAAGGCAGCAGGTGTTGCTTATAAAGCTAATTGCAGCAGGCACTCTGATTCCCCAGGGTGAGCACTGGGGAATGTAAAAGCAGCCACACAGAGGCAGATAGGGGCTGGATGGTTTGGGTTGTGAGCTGTTGGTTGTGTGTGGTGGCTTTTTTTTCTTTTAAGATGAGAGCTGTACTGTTTCCTCCTTTAGGCAGGAGTGTGAGAAAGCTAGACTATGAATCGGGAGTGCTGCATTCTAATCCTCAAGGTATCATGGACCTTGAGCAACTTGTTCCCCTTGTGCCTGTTTTCCCACCTGTACAAGAGGGGATAAAGCCAATGTACCTCCTCAGCAAGATGGTGAGTCTGAAATAATTAGTTTGTGCAGTGCTAGAAGATCCTCAGATGGGAGGTTCTAGAGGAGAGCAAAATGTGGCTATTAAAGGAAACCAGCATTCTAAATTTGAGCACAGAATAAACTTCACTCTTTCCAGCCTAGAATGTTCTCCCCACCCCACCCTGAAGACCAATTTCTCAACATTCCTGGAGTCCCAGGCCAGAGTCCCCATTGCCTGCTGGCTAGGGAGATTTAGCAAAGTGAACCAGAGAACCCTGCTATTGCAGCTGTCCTTTTCTGCATTGTGCAGCCGGCGCTGTTTTGCCCATCTTTCCCCTACACTACTTTTTTCTTTATGAAACCTATTTTCTTTTGTTGCAAACAATAAATGCATTGCCTAGTCTTGACTCCATCCTCCCCTTCCAGATAGCAAAATGGACACCTTTCCCCCTGCAAATGTGTTTATTGTGCAGCAAGAAATCAAAATAACATTTAATCTTGAAGATTAAATGCCATGTTATCTGGAGACCCTCATTTTGGGCACTTATTTTCTTTACATGCACACAATTCTCTCTTGATAGAAACACTTGTCTGTTTTCTCGTCAGAACCCAGACCCCTTCATACTGATCTCAGGGCTATTATTCTGTCCCATTTTACCATTCTACAGAAAGAAGGTATTAAGCAAAATAGTGTTCTCTGGAGCAGGAATTGCTATTGTTAGCGAAACAATACCCGCAAAATAATTTCCTTCCAATTGTAGCCTCATTTCACGCAGCAGCTAAAGGGAGAGACCATTTATGAAGTGGAGGTAGGAATATGACTAACTTTTAGCCTGTGAAGTGCAGATGTCTGGATGTACGTGGCTAAGATGATTAGGAAGGAGTCGTGAGGATTTCAAAACATGCCCGTGGCACATCCTGAGTGGCTTTGCATCCCATCCCATCCCAGCAGCAGAAAACAGTTGAACTAGAGCTGTTGGATGTCCCCTGGTTCGAGCTGGTTGAAACACTTGAACACCTTTGTCATCTTTTGAAAATTTAAAGTTTTTTTGGGGGGGGAGGGGCAAGGAATTTCAAAGCAATTTTCATGCAAATTTTTTGTTAGTTTAAAAACTCAGATTTCAAAAATTGAGATTTCAGAATTTGACCACAAAAGGGCAAAATTAAGAAAAAACAAAGTTTGAGTTCCGCTTCCCCCCACACATACTTTTTAAAAAATCAGATCTACCCATGATAGAGGACTCTCTGAATCATAGGCCCTTTTCTCTCGAATGCTCTACACAGGGAAATATGCCAGAACCATTTATTTTGTCCTTCCTAGTGAGACCCAAGGCAATTTTTCTTTCCTATTGTGTTACATTTGGGAAGCTCTTATTGAGGGAGGCTGGGCTATGGATTTGGTGTGGGTGTGTGGGTTTTTTTTCCCCTTCCTCTTTGGGCTTTGACTTTTTACTGGTCCTTTTCCTATTCAATTAGACTATGTTAAGTCACAGCACCTCTCTGTGCCCCCATTTGCCCATCTGTGAAATGGGAATAATAATCCTGACCACCTTTTGTAAAGTGCATTGAGATTTGGATGGACAGCTACTTTGTGTGAGTTAAGCATTCTTATTTGTTACCTACCTTGGAGAATCCCAAGATGTAGAAATGCAGAGACTTCTATGGTGGAGAGTGACAGCCAAATGTATAACAGTGGTGGCAGGAGTAAATTGGGCCAACAACACTGTTGCAGGGATGGGAGATGGAATACCAGGGGATTGTTAATACCCAGGCACATTAGACATTGCCTAGGTTTTGACAGATTCACAAATTAAGGCCACAAGGAACAATTATGTTAATTTAGTCTGACCACCTTAGTGACACGTCATAGAATTTTACCCAGAAATTCCTGCATTGAACTAAATAACTTCTGGTTGAACAATAGTATATAATTTAGAAAGTCATCAAGTCTTGACTTAAAATCCCTTGGCATTCTGTCACAATCATTGATAATTCTCATGATGGACAATTTATACCTTATTTCTAGTTTGAATTTGTGTAGCTCCAACTTCCAGCCATTGGATCTTATTACACCTTTGTCCTCCTATGTATTCATTTAAGTGACTTGATCAAAGTCCACAAGAGCTCATCTGAAAGCAAAGCTATTAAGTGCAGGTTTGTGCCCCTGGAAATCCTGAATGCCTTTATAATTGAATGTGATGTGGAAAAATGCACCTTTCTGAATATACAAGAAAAAGATGCCACGTTGTGAACTGAATAAGGACAGGTTCCTGGGATGGCAAAACTCCAGATCTCTAGATTCACTGCTCTTTTTTTCAACAGCAAGAAAAAAAGTTTTGAGCTAATCAGGGGTTTCATAAGTGACCATAGATAAAGCTGCTCTAAAGCTCTTGGAAAAACATATTGAATAGCCTAACCACCACGTCGTTAAAACCAAGCAAGAGATCCCCTCCATAGCAAATCTCTCATTAAACAGAGATAGTAACATTATGGCATCTCATGCTGTGAAATAGGAAGGCCACAGAAATAACACCAAAATAGGTGGGGTGTGCATGCAGCAGTTTAGTTAGTCTGTGCGGAAGGTGGAGGGAGGGGAATTTTATGAGTCTTAGGCCTGGTCTACACTAGACGTTTATGTCGAAGTTAGCGCCGTTACATCGAATTAACCCTGCACCCGTCCACACCGCGAAGGTATTTAGTTCGACATAGAGGTCTCTTTAATTCGACTTCTGTACTCCTCCCCGACGAGGGGAGTAGCGCTAAATTCGACATGGCCATGTCGAATTAGGCTAGGTGTGGATGGAAATCGACGCTAATAGCTCCAGGAGCTATCCCACAGTGCACCACTCTGTTGACGCTCTGGACAGCAGTAAGAGCTCGGATGTTCTGAACTGCCACACAGGAAAAGCCCCGGGAAAATTTGAATTGGAATTCCTTTTCCTGTCTGGCCAGTTTGAATCTCATTTCCTGTCTGGACATCGTGGCGAGCTCAGCAGCACTGGCAACGATGCAGAGCTCTCCAGCACTGATGGCAGTGCAATCTCAGAATAGAAAGAGGGCCCCAGCATGGACTGATCGGGAAGTCTTGGATCTCATCGCTGTGTGGGGCGATGAGTCCGTGCTTTCCGAGCTGCGATCCAAAAGACGGAATGCAAAGATCTATGAGAAGATCTCTAAAGACATGGCAGAGAGAGGATACAGCCGGGATGTAACGCAGTGCCGCGTGAAAATCAAGGAGCTGAGGCAAGGCTACCAGAAGACCAAAGAGGCAAACGGACGCTCCGGATCCCATCCCCAGACATCCCGTTTCTACGAGGCACTGCATTCCATCCTCGGTGCGGCCGCCACCACTACCCCACCACTGACTGTGGACTCTGAGGATGGGATAGTGTCCACGGCCGGATCCTCGGACATGTTAGCGGACGGGGAAGATGAGGAAGGAGATGAGGAGGACGAGGCAGTCGACAGCGCTCACAACGCTGATTTCCCCGACAGCCAGGATCTCTTCATCACCCTTACAGAGATCCCCTACCAACCCTCCCCAGCCGTTACCCCGGACACAGAATCTGGTGAAGGATCATCCAGTAAGTGTTGTAAACATCTAAACATTTATTTGTAACAGAACATGATTATTAACAATTTAAAAAATGGGTTTCTCATGATTAGTTTGATTAACTTAACGGTTCAGTCATGGGCAGTGCAACTATTTGAAAAAAATCTAGCAATGTCCGGTTTTGCATGATTGTCCTGCCCAAGCCGCTCTACTGTTTAGTCCCTGCTACTGCAGCTACAGTAAGATGCGGTCTATATGTCCGGGGATGGAGCAGAAATCCTCCGGGGACATCTCAAGGAAGCTCTCCTGCAGGTAATTTGAAATCCGCTGCATTAGGTTCTTGGGGAGAGCGGCCTTATTGGGTCCTCCGTTGTAGGACACGTTGCCGCGCCACGAGACTAGCAAGTACTCCGGAATCATTGCTTGGCACAGCATGGCGGCATACGGCCCTGGTCTTTGAAGGCTTTCCCGGAGCATTCTCTGTCTGTCGCTCTCAGAGATCCTCATGAGGGTGATGTCGCTCATGACGACCTGCTTTGAATGAGGTAGGGGAATGTTAGTGTTGGGACTGCTTTACCGTTCCTTTACAGAACTGTAACCGCTGGTTTGCAGCCACGCGGTGGAGGCGGGAGAGGGTCAGCCGAAAGGGATCGTTCCCGGGGACAGCCGCGAGGGTGTGGGACAGGAGCAGACTTCCTGCTTGCCGGATTGCTGGCAGCAGGGACCGACATTGATTTCAATGTGAAATGAGGCCATTGCTAATATTAAAGTTTTAAGCTGCCACGAATCTACGGCTTACCATGTCTGCGTGCAAGAGCAATTCCGTTGTCCTGACAGGGTTCTCGAAAGTGCTCTGCAAAACCCCAGACACTGAATGCGAAGGCCGAGAATTCGACCTTGTGCTGAGTGCGCATGTGATAGGTGCTGTGCATGGTCCTGTTCACAGAGAAAGACTATGTTCTTTGTTCACAAGTACATTTAGCTTTCTGAGGAATTCACTCCCTTTTTCCCATTCCCACAGCCCCATCTGCGACTGTCTCACAACCTAGCCTGTCATCACACTCCCAGAGGCTAGGGAGGATTAGGCATAAGAAGAAGAGGACACGGGAGGACATGTTCTCAGAGCTTATAGCCTGCTCCCGAGCCCAGGCAGCACAGCAGACCCAGTGGCGGGAAAACTTGACCCGAATGCACCAAGCAAACATGGATCGGGAGGAGAGGTGGCGTCAGGAAGACCAGCAGGCGACTCAAACCCTGCTTGGACTACTGAGGGAGCAAACGGACACGCTCCGGCGCCTTGTGGATGTTCTGCAGGAACGGAGGCAGGAGGACAGAGCCCCGCTGCAGTCCATCTCTAACCGCCCTCCCCCGCCACCAAGTCCCATACTCCCTTCACCCAAAGTGCACAGAAGGAGAGGCGGCAGAGTCCCTGCTAACTCTCACTCCACCCCTGCAGAGAGCTCGAGCAGCAGAAGGCTCTCATTCCCCAAAGTTTGACAAGTACTTTCCTTCCCGCCTGACACAAGCCCCCGTCCAAGTTTCACTTCCCAGTCCCATGTGTAGTTGATAATAAAAAATATGTTTCTGTTAACTACTGTTTCCATCATGTTCTTTTGGAGGAGGGGGGGAAAGGGGGTTGGTAATTGGACAGGACAGTCACCTTTGGCAGGGTACATAGTCGGGGGCAGGCACAGCAGCAAGGCACATACATAGTGCAGTGATGCAGTGACTACTTACCCTGGTTAGTCTGGGAGGTTCTTTTCATGTTATGTGGTGGGGGGTGGGTTGCTCTGTGACTTTGTGGCAGGGGAGGGCAGTTAGAGATCTTAAGCGGCGGTCCTTAGGCAGGATCACAGAGCCACACAGCAGGGGATCTGTAACCGTCCCCCCCCTGCCACAAAGTCACATAGACCCCCCATACACACAGTCCCTATCAGGAGGGGTGACAGGCTCCGTTGAAAGAACCATCCCACCGCAGCGGAGCCTGTCAGTCCTTGAGTTTAGAAGCTGCATTCGCGCGACTACACTACACCCGCTCCGCACCACAGTCTGCGTCCCAGTTTTTAAAAATTCCCGCGAAAACAGTATTAAAGAAAACGGTGTGCTTTAACAAAGTTGAACTATTTTTATTTTGAAACGTGTGTTGGAAGTGGGGTGAAGGCTTCTCTGTACACAAAATTAGAAAGTCACAGGTTACCCTGCTCACTCAGGAACTTTGCTTTCAAAGCCTCCCGGATGCACAGCGCTTCCCGCTGGTCTCTTCTAATCGCCCGGCTGTCTGGCTGTGAGTAATCAGCAGCCAGGCTAATTTCCTCAACCTCCCACCCCGCCATAAAGGTCTCCCCCTTGCTCTCACAGAGATTGTGGAGCACACAGCAAGCTGCTATAACAATGGGGATATTGGTTTCGCTGAGATCACAGCGAGTCAGCAAGCTTCTCCATCTCCCCTTGAGACGTCCAAAAGCACACTCCACCACCATTCTGCACTTGCTCAGCCGGTAGTTGAAGAGTTCTTTTTCAGTGTCCAGGGCACCTGTATAGGGCTTCATGAGCCAGGGCATTAGCGGGTAGGCTGGGTCCCCGAGGATGACTATAGGCATCTCCACATCCCCAACAGTTATTTTGTGGTCCGGGAAGTAAATACCTTGCTGCAGCCGTCTAAACAGACCAGAGTTCCTGAAAACACGAGCGTCATGAACCTTGCCCGGCCATCCCACGTAGATGTTGGTAAAACGTCCCCTGTGGTCCACCAGTGCTTGCAGCACCATGGAAAAGTAGCCCTTTCTGTTAATGTACTGGCTGGCCTGGTGGTCCGGTGCCAGGATAGGGATGTGAGTTCCATCTATGGCCCCACCGCAGTTTGGGAATCCCATCGCTGCGAAGCCATCTATGATCGCCTCCAAGTTTCCCAGGGTCACTACCTTTGGCAGCAGTACATCAACGATTGCCTTGGCTACTTGCATCACAACAACCCCCACGGTAGATTTGCCCACCCCAAACTGGCTCGCGACTGACCGGTAGCAGTCAGGCGTTGCAAGCTTCCAGAGGGCTATGGCCACTCGCTTCTGGACAGTCAGGGCTGGTCGCATCCGGGTGTCATTGCGCTTCAGGGCAGGGGACAGCAACTCACAAAGTTCAAGGAAAGTTCCCTTCCGCATGCGGAAGTTTCGCAGCCACTGTGATTCATCCCAGACCTGCAGCACTATGCGGTCCCACCACTCAGTGCTTGTTTCCCGGGCCCAGAATCGCCGTTCCACGGCATCAACATGACCCATTGCCACCGTGATGTCCTCGGCGCTGGGTCCCCTGCTTTCTGAGAGGTCTGTGCTACTCTCAGACTTCAGGCCATCACCGCGTTGACGTAGCCTCCTCGCTTGACTTTTCTGCATCTGCCTCAGGGCAACCTGTATGATAAGCTGCGAGGCGTTGAGAGCGGCCACAACTGCAGCGATGGTTGCAGCGGGCTCCATGCTCACAGTGCTGTGGCGTCCGCGCTGTCAATGACTTGAAAAGTGCGCGAAATGATTTCCCGCCGGCGCTTTCAGGGAGGGAGGGAGGGCGGGAGTGAGTGATGGATGGATGACGACAGTTACCCAAAAGCACCCTCGACACATTTTTTTACCCAGAAGGCATTGCTGGCTCGACCCAGAATTCCAATGGGCAGCGGGGACTGCGGGAACTGTGGGATAGCTGCCCACAGTGCACCGCTTCCAATGTCGACGCTTTCCCCGTTAGTGTGGACTCACAAAGTCGAATTACTGTCCTTAGTGTGGACACACACGTTCGACTTTGCAATATCGATTCCAAATATTCGATTTAAGTAAAATCGAACTACTCTCGTAGTGTAGACAAGGCCTTAATAGCAGACAATGATTTGGTTGCTTGGATTGAGTGAAAACTATTGGAATCCAATGGCTACATTAGCAGATGCAGAAAGCCTTCAATTCCATTGACTGGAGGAGAGGGGATATCACTTTGATCTTATTAAGTTGTGAAATTCAGGCTATAGTTCATTAATGTGGTTAAAGATGTTATGGATTTCACCCACTAGTCTTACTAAGAGGATTTCTGTCATCCCATGTGACTTCTCTGCAGGCCCCTGGGCTTGGCAAAATTTGTGTTTTATCCCCTGCCAACATCTACAGTCTCTGACAGTATCTGGAGGCTTGTCCCTTCCTTTAGCGCAGTGGTGGTTTTGCACTGAATGGTTCACAAAGAGCAAGAGTTGCATGCTGATATGGCAGGAGTGAAGTCCATGGATATCTCCTGAGTTTCACTGAGGAGAACTGATGTATGGAAAAAGCATTTCTATGGAGGCACTTCCAAAACATGCCTGTGAAATGGCTTTGATCAAGTTACCTACAAAAGCTTCTTTCTTCCATTTCATGGCACCTCTGGGACACAGTGCATATCGGCAACCTTGCTATGGCACCTCCTTCCTACCGTGGCCTCAAATGCACATTGTGACCCATGACAGTGACATCAGGTTCATGCCATGTCATGCGAAGTGATCACCTCAGAGCATAAGCGACTCACCTCCATTGGTAGGCAGCCACCAATGCTGCATTCTCCTTCCCAGCAACTTTATTAAACTCCAAGCTCACAAAGTCTTAATTTCCTGCAAGCTCTGAGATGGGAGTTTGATACATTTCCCCCACAAGCTCAAAGCCAGGCTAGATGCATCAGTCCCTTGGGAGTCTGTTCAGCTAAGCCAGATGGAGGGCCAAAGCTTTGGGCTGCAGCTTTAGTCATTAACAATTGTAATGTGGCCTTCACTCCAAGGCATCTTCTGAAGTGGGAGGCAGTGTAAGCACTCCGATTTTAATTTTATTCATAGAGCCACTGTTACTCCATCCGGATCATGCAGAATGAATACTAATGGGACTCCGGATTGTTTTAAGTGCAGATCTGAACAAGATACTTCCTTTCATTTTGTCAGGAGCTGTCATTTCTTAGAGGTTTTTGAGTATGCTTTCTGATTGTCATAACGATAAAGGGAAGGGTAACAGCCCTCCTGTGTATGATACTATAAAATTCCTCCTGGCCAGAGACTCCAAAATCCTTTTACCTGTAAAGGGTTAAGAAGTTCAGGTAACCTGGCTGACACCTGACCCAAAGGACCAATAAGGGGACAAGATACTTTCAAAGCTTGGTGGGGAGGGAGAAGGCTTTTGTTTTGTTTTGGGGGTTGTTCGCTTTTGGGACTAAGAGGGACCAGACATCAATCCATACTCTCCAAATCTTTCTGAACAAGTCTCATATTTCAAACTTGTAAGTAACAGCCAGGCAAGGCGTGTTAGGTTTATCTTTGTTTTCTCAACTTGTAAATGTTCCGTTTGCTAGAGTGTTTATTGCTGTTTGCTGTAGCTTTGAACTTAAGGCTAGAGGGGGTTCCTCTGGGCTCTTTGAATCTGATTACCCTGTAAAGTTATTTTCCATCTTGATTTTACAGAGATGATTTTTATCTTTTCTTTAATTAAAAGCCTTCTTTTTAAGAACCTGATTGATTTCCCCCCCCCCTTGTTTTAAGATCCAAGGGGTTGGATCTGGACTCACCAGGAACTGGTGGGGAAGAGGGGGGGATGGTTAAATTTTCCGGGTGTTAAGATCCAAGGGTTTGGATCAGTGTTCACCAGGAAATTAGTGAAGAAGTCTCTCAAGGCTACCCAGGGAAGGGAATCAGCACTTGGGAGTGGTGGCAGCAAAACCAGATCTAAGCTGGTAGTTAAGCTTAAAAGTTTTCATGTAGGTCCCCCACATCTGTACCCTAAAGTTCAGAGTGGGGAAGGAACCTTGACACTGATAGATTCCATTCAAACTCAATGCCAAGTCCTGGGGTGTGTGTATGTGTTCAGGGTGTGGAGTGCTGTACAGCTCCAGGGGAAAGAGGGGGAAAAACCTGTTTCCTAGAGGAAGCTGAATTGATGCATAGAGGAAATGTAATGACCTAGCTGCTAAGGGCCTGATCCTAAAGGATGGTGGTGTGGTTAAGGCAGTAGTCTGAGACTCAGAGTTCAAATCCTGGCTCTGCCATGAACTCCCTGTGTGACCTTGGAGAAAGCTTTTATTCTCTCTCTCGGCTTCAGCTCCTCATTTGTAAAAAGGGAATAATCACTGTGTCTCCATCTTGTCTATTTAAACTCTGAGCTCTTCAGGGCAGGGTGTCTCTTGCTATGGGTCTATCCACTGGGGCTTCAGTCTCAAGCGAGGCTGCTAGATATTACTGCAGTACAAATTATGAGTGGGTTTTCATCTAGTTTTCCTCCTCTCTCTCGATCTTTCGCTTCCATCTCTGACTCCTTTGAAAATTGATCCATTTATTAGCTTATCCCCTTTAAGAACTTTGAGTGTCCTGGCTGGGGGCATCCAAAGTAAGTCCTTGGTGCTGCGATCTCTTAGACTGGCACAAAATGTTCTCATGTTCTTTTGGTAATTGTGCTGAATACAAGGATGTCTCTAAGTCTGCTCTGAGGGCACTCTAGCATTTGCTATGGATCCGAGGTGGGAATTATTCCATTTAGCAAAGAGGATTAATGTTTCATAACAAAAGGTAATTTATTCAATTGTATGCAAAAAAGATAGCAGTAATGGCATGTACAAAGCTTGCTTTATTTTTGTCTATTGTATTATAAGTTTAATGCCTGTGAAAACACTGGTAACTCCATTGTGTACCTTTGGGGCAAACTTGACCGGTCCCAGAATGAATTGGATTGAGTTAATTAAATACACTTGACTTTGACAGAAGAGGAAACCTGATAGGCTTTCAGGGAAATGAGGCTTGAAAGCCTCTGTGAATTCTGATAGAGGGGCATGTTCAAACAGCGTCCAAAGTGGCTCTGAGACTCCTTCACTCAATTCATCTCGGGACATCACGTGCCACTACTTGTCTAGATGGACCCCACACTTGAAAGTCATATTGACTAGTATGGGCTGTGCTTCCCTTTGACTTGATCATCTGGCTGGGTGAGCTAGGCAATCCGATTCAGTGCTGGCAGCCAGGCGTAGCCCCAGACGGTGCAGGGGATCCTATTTCCAAGCTTTTGGGATAAAAGGGATTCCAAGTTGGCTGCCGCCGCCCCTCCTCCTCCAAAGTTATAGGCTCTGACCCTCACTGAGCTTAACCATGGCTGTTAGTCCCAACAGAGGTTTATGTTCCTTTGGGGGGGAGGGGGAAGGGTTTTCTCTGCAGCTTTACTGTGACGGGTTGGATCACAGAAACCCCCTGGGAGTTGCCACCCAATGTTCCCAGACGACTACTGCTCCTGCCTTCCCTGTCACCTCAGGACTCCAGCACCCTGTCTTGCTGAGCCAGACACACCTATCTGCTCCAACACAGATCCAGGGGCTGAATTACTTGCCCCAAAGCTGCAGGTTTACCTGAAAGCAGCTAACAGAAGTGTTTCTGTCTTTAAAACTCAGATGCCCAACTCCCTGTGGGGTCTAAACCCAAATAAATCCGTTATACCCTGTATAAAGCTTATAGAGGGTAAACTCATAAACTGTTTGCCCTCTATAACACTGATAGAGAGAGATGCACAGTTGTTTGCTCCCCCAGCTATTAATACATACTCTGAGTTAATTAATAAGTAAAAAGTGATTTTATTAAATACAGAAAGTATGATTTAAGTGGTTCCAAGTAGTAACAGACAGAACAACGTAAGTCACCAAGCACAATAAAATAAAATGCGCAAATCTGGCAATCAAACTGAATACAGGTAAGATCCTCACCACTTCCAGAATGCTCCCTTTTACAGACTAATCTTCTTTTAGCCTGGGTCCAACAATCACTCACACCCCTTGCACACTGTCCTTTGTTCCAGTTTCTTTCAAGTATCCTGGGGCGTGGAGAGGCTCCCTCTTTAGCCAGCTGAAAATAAAATGGAGGGGCCTCCCAGGGGGTTAATAGACTTTCTCGTGTGGGTGGAGACCTCCTCCTCACTCCTATGCAAAGTCCAGCTCCAAGATGGAGTTTAGGAGTCACCTGGGCAAGTCACATGTCCATGCATGACTGTTTTTACAGGTAGCATCCATTGTTTACATGCTACCTTGAACCTCCTCAAGTAGACATCTTATGTGGATTGGAGCATTCCAAGATCCATTGTCCTTTAAGTGTTTCTTGATTAGGTACTTAATTTTAACATTCCTTTCTCCAGGAACTGACCAAATGCTCTACTGAGGTTATTTAGAAATCAAGCCAGTACACAGCCAACATTCATAACTTCGAATACAAAAATGGTACATGCATACAAATAGGATTAATACATTCAGTAGATCATAACCTGTGAGATGTTACATGGCATATGTAGCATAAAACACATATAGAAATATGCTTAATAAAGCCTTATGGGAGGTACCGTCACACTTTCCTTCCTCAAAATATTCCTGAGCACTTTGCCTGGATGGTATGGGCTGTGCAGGCAAAAGGAGCAGGCAGTCTGCCCTGCATGAGAGCTCATACATTGCTTAGGACCTTAGGAACGGCTCTCTAGTGGGAGAAGGAATGTTGGTCAGGACGGTGGGGGTAGGGGGAGGGTCTCCTCAGATGTCTCCCTATCTTACACTCAGGGCAGCTCTCCAGAGACTAGTAGCCGGGAACTGAGTCTGGCACCTCATTGGAAGGGTGGCACATCTGGCAGAGCGGCACTCTATTGTATTGTACAGTGGTGTCCATTTTGGGGATGCAGTGGGGGGACCTGAAACCAATGACCTCTGACCCACAGGCAAGTCAGCTAAGACCTATTCCTTGTGGCGGGAGGACTCTGAACTGCATCATCTCTGACCTGTAGGTAAGACAGCTAGCTGCCTACTAAACTAGCGAACAGTATGAATTCCAGCATGGAAGTGCCTAAAGCCCACCTGCAACTGACCTCCTTATCTGTCTTCCTTTATGCCTTGTGTCGGTACAGCCCAAGTTGCTTCTTTCTAGAGGCACTGTTGCTCTGTGATGATCGGGGAGCTGTCTCAACTTGTCTCCCTAGAGGACTTCACCTGCAGTATTCCAGATTGAGTCCAATTTTATTTTCCCTTCCTGTTATTTCTCTGTCCCCACTGGTGTTTGCAACTCTTCCCAATTGAGTAACATCTGTGACTTTCACTTTTTGCTGTTTCTAGCTCATGAATGGAGATATTGATAGACAGGTAGATACACTCTGTTCTCTCTGCATGCACTGTTCGATGATTGAGAATAAATGAATTCTCCACACTTTGTTTATTCTGCCCATACATCATTCACCAGATAGATCAGACTGGGATTGATCATTTACTATCAACGTAATCTTTATTTGTGGTGATGATCTGAGAAGCAGAGAGAAGGCAGATAGATTTTCAGATCCCAAGTAGCTTCGTGGTGTTTGGCAATTGGACAAACCCTCATCTTTTGACTTGTAAAAGGGGTGCTTTCCGCCTGGAAGTCATTGAGAGAGAATAAACATGGAAGCTCAGACTGTCATTTTAACAGAGTTCTTGCTGTAACCATCACTTTAAAGAAAAAAAAATGTTTTCTTGCAAAACTGTGTGTGTGTGTGTCACCGTAGCATGCAGCTAGAGTTCAGTGCGAACTTATGCACTGACAGTTTATGTGGGTGTTACATGCTTCTTCATTCTACTCTGTGAAACCAAAAGGGAGGGGGGGACCTAGCGTGTTGTTTCTTTAGCAACTGCCACATGACATTCATTCTTTCGTGATCTATGAACTTCATAGGAGCTTTTTACAGAACCACATGAGTGGAGCTGGTGAAGCTGTGTGCTGTTTGCATTGTTTCCAGGGAACAGGGGCTATCGTCATTTGAAAAGCCTTGTATATGCTCCATACTCCTAGCTCTGGTTTGCTCCCTGATTCCAGTCACTTTTACTTTATCATGGCAAGAAATATAATGGGGACCAACAGCACCTTTACATGAAGGATTCCTGCAAATTCATTGGACTGCTCCTCTAGAACTAAGGTTGTCACATGTCAGGGGTGGTGATCTATCATACACATTCCCAACTAATGGAAGATATTTACTGACATAGCTTCCTAGCTGTTTTTTCGTTTTGTTTTGAGTCTTTTGGTGTTTGTTTGTCTTTTTGGAGGGGAGGCAGAAGGAAAAGAGAAAAAATTCCACCTGCTAGTTGTGTGAGCAACATTCACTTAAGTCATCCTGGATTAAATCCATTTTTGGAGTAACTCCATTGAGGTAAACAGAGCTACGGCCAGGATGACTTTTGTTTCTCTTCATGGTGAACCCATAGCTATTAATTAATTGATTGAAAAAGCACACCAGAGCGAAGCAGACTTCACCAGCCAGGCAGGGTTGGGATGTGTTTGTGAGGAAGAGGGTAACCTAAGCTATATTAGCCGGCTCTGATTTGTAGGCTCTTCTCATACATCATGATATCATGCACAAGATTATCACTTGAGGCCCTGAGTCAGCAAGGTATTTTAAGCCCCACAGAAGTCAGTGAAAGTACAAACTTGTTTGAAGTCAGGGGAGGTCTACATATAGAGTTATTCTTCAGTGGCTAATTCTGAACTGGCTTAATCCATGTTGGAAGTGGATTTAGATAAACCAGAAAAAGCCATTCCTATTCTAGAACAAGAGAATCCACACATGTAGTTCTATTCTGCTGTAAATTTACAGGCTACCTTAATCTGGAGAGACTCCAATGTGTAAACAAGCCCATAGCTCCATGCTTCAGCACTCAGCTAACTCTGGACAAGGGAAGGATAAGAAACCATTAAGCATCTCTCAAACACCAAGCTCGGGCCTACTGCTGCTCCGTTACATGACTTTTACTCTGGTGATTTATTCTTGATTTACAACTGTGTGTGTGAAATGATTAGTCACCCCTTCTCTTTCTTTCATACAAATGGCCTTGTTAATAAAAAAGGAGAAACTAGGGAAGAGAGATTCAAAAACCAAAATGAATCAAACAAAAGAAACCCTGCCTCCATGCCATTATCTCCAAAATTTTCTCTGGGCATCAGCTGGTATTTGATGAATACAGCCTCGTCTTACTGAATGTAAATTAAATACTTAGTTAAGATACTTAATTCGAAGTGTGGCCAATTCAGTGGCTCTGTATTATTTTCTCTGGCTCTTCTGATCTCTGATTCACTCCCTTTCCTCTCTGACCAGGGTCCTTACTGGTGTGGAGCAACCTAGTTAGTTTTTCCTGCAAAACAAGTGCCATAGAAGAGATATTAGGGAGGATTCAGGGTCACCGCGTGGGGGAAGCTCTCTCTCCCAGGAAACTATGGGAACCAGGATCTTGAAACTATCCCTGACCCTGATGGCAAATACTCCAAGGCTGTCCCTAATTGTCATGCTGCCTGTGTTGAAGAGTAAGTGGGAGCAACTCAGTAAAGCAAATCAGATTAACACTTATAGGTTTGGGGGAAAAACGCTTCCTACAATATTACCTGAGGCGGTTTCCCATCAAGGTCAAAAAAGGGCAGAGGGATTGTTTTTATTCCATTTTCATCATAAAAATTTCCTTCCCTGGGCTATGGAGCCATCTGCCAAACTGGGATGAAAGGGCGTTGTAACAGCTGTGTTATAACAGGAATCTTGAAAGTCCTTTAGTTGGGGTGGTATGAAGTTGCTTCCACATTTCCTCCTGCTCTGCTTCAGAAGTAAAATGGGTCCCTCCAGTTACCAGTCAGTGGCTGTCTCCACTCTTTTGATAATTCCTTGGCAAATAACATTACCCCATGTTACGTTTCTATGATCCCTGAAGGGAGCAAATGCAGGACTGGGATGGACCTCGATAGGTCATCTAGTCCTGCTTCAGTTCAGGGGACTGGACCACGTATTCTCTAGATCATCCCAGACAGGTGTTTGTCCAACCTGCTCTTAAAAACCTCCAATGATGGAGATTCCACAACCTCCCTGGGGAATTTGTTCCAGTGCTTAACTACCCTGACAGTTAGGAATGTTTTCCTAATGTCTAACCTAAATCTCTCTTGCTGCAATTTAAGCCCATTGCTTCTTGTCCTGTCCTCAGTGGATAAGGAGAACAATTTATCACCTTCCTCTTTATAACAACCTTTTATGTACTTGAAAACTTTTATCATGTCCCCTGTCAGTCTTCTCTTTTCCAGACTAAACAAACCCAGTTTTTTTGGTCTTTCCTCATAGCTCATGTTTTCTAGACTTTTAATCATTTTTGTTGCTCTCCGCTGGACTTTCTCCAATTTATCCACATCTTTCCTGAAGTGTGGTGCCCAGAACTGGACATAGTAATCCAGCTGAGACCTTATCAGTGCTGAGTAGAGTGGAAGAATTATTTCTTATCTCTGGTTTACATCCCAAAATGATTTTTTTTCTCAACAGTGTTACATTGTTCACTCATGTTTAGTTTGTGATCCACTATCACCCTCAGATCCTTTTCTGCAGTACTCCTTCCTTGGCAGTCATATCCCATTTTGTATGTGTGCAATTGATTGTTCCTTCCTAAGTATAGTACCTTGCATTTGTCCTTATTGAATTTCAGCCTATTTAATTCAAACCATTTCTTCAGTTTGTCAAGATCATTTTGACTTGTAATCCTCTCTGCCAAAGTGCTTGAAACCCCTCCCAGGTTAGTATCATCCACAAACTTTATAAGTGTACTGTCTATGACATTATCTTAATTATTTATGAAGTTATTTAATAGAATCCAACCCAGGACAGATCCCTGTGGGACCCCACTTGCTATATCCTTCCAGCTTGACTGTGAACCAGTGATAACTGCTCTGAGTATGCTTTTCCAACCAGCTGCCTGCCTATTTTATAGTACGTTCATCTAGGCTATCGTTCTCTAGTTTGTTTATGGAAAGGTTTTGTCAGACAGTGTCAAAAGCCTTACTAAGTCGAGATATAGGTCATATACTGCTTCACCATGATTCATAAGGCTTGCTACCTTGTCAAAGAAGGATTTTTAGGTTGGTTTGACATGATTTGTTCTTGACAAGTCCGTGCCGACTATTACTTATCATTTTATTTTCTCTCTAGGTGCTTAATAATGGCTCTCTAAAAAAACGGCCAACTCTCCTCAACTCTTGTTTTCCTTAGACTTGTTTCCCATGGGATCTTACCGACCAGTTTTTTGCATTTGCTAAACTCTGCCTTCTTGAAGTCCATTGTCTTTATTCTGCTGTTTTCCCTCCTACCATTCCTTAGAATCATGAACTCTACCGTTTCGTGATCACTTTCTCCCAAGCTGCCTTCTGCCTTCAAATTCTCAACTAGTTCCTCCCTATTTGTCAAAATCAAATTTAGAACAGCTGCTCCCCCGCTTGCCTTTTCCACCCTCTGTAATAAAAAGTTCTCTCCAGTGCATTCCAAGAACTTGTTGGATTATCTGCGCCCAGCTGTATTATTTTCCCAGCAGATGTCTGGGTAGTTGCAGTCCCCCATCACCACCAAGTCCTGTGCTTTGGGTAATTTTGTGAGTTGTTTAAAGGTGGTCTACTACCCAACATCTTTTCTTCCTGGTTAGGTGGGCTATAATAGACCCCTACCGTGACATCATCCTTGTTTTTTACCCCTTTCATCCTTACCCGGAGACTTTCAACAGGTCTGCCTCCCACTTCTGTCTCAACCTCAGTGCAACCGTATACATTTTCGATATACAAGGAAATACCTCCTCTCTTTCCCCTCTACCTGTCCTTCCTGAACAAGCTGTACCCTTCTATACCAATATTCCAGTCCTGTGAATTATCCCACATGTATATAGAACCAAGCATGGGGGATTGGGTTCTATCTTTGGGAAGGGGCAGGAGCGCTGGGCTAATTGCCCAAGGGAGGGTATGAAAGATGATGCCAGTTGCTGCATTACAGAGCTGTAGTTTACCATCCTCTGAATTCCTACGTCAACATCAGTCATTGCTAAATCCATTACAAATTAGGGCAGCACCCTGTGCCCTGGAAAGCTGCTACCTACTCCACAACATGCCATCGAGGGTGGCAAAGCTCAATTAGAGAAGGGCATTACTAGCACCGATGAATGAGGCACCTGGTTCCCTGTGATGATCAAGCAACCTTGGTGCAGGATGTCCAAAACACTGCATGCTCTGGTAGCAGCAGCAGCTCCTTCTCCTTACCATTAGCAAGAACTGTCCTTGGGTGTCTGTGTTAATAGAAAGGTTATGCACGGTTTTTTGATTCATGTTTCTCTGCCACTGCAGCACAAGGACACTAAAGAGTTATAAAGTCATTAATCTGCTTCTGAGACTATTCATAATGCCAAGAGAGTTACTTACAGTTGTCATCCACACCTGTCTAGAGTTCATTTTTAGTCTAGACTGTGGGTCATTGGGCAGGAAATTTCCAGCAGGGATGTCTGGAGATGCGTGTCTGATTTCATCCTTACCTCCAAGCACACTGGCTATTGTATTGTTTAAATCAGATGCCCTGGGCCTATGGTGCTACAATTCAATCACGGGCTCTGGATTATTGCTAGTTTCTGGTTTACATACAAGCCCCAGTGAAAGACTCTCTGATGATAAACTGCTATTCCTCTGACTCATGAGTTACAGTTAGTGGCATGGGAGGTAGTCTGGTAACTAAAAACTACCTTGTCTATCCTTATGGGGGCTCTCAACACAAGACTGGGTACTGTCCTGTTTTAAGCATCTCCCAAAAAAAAGCACTTTTGGAAAATCCAGCACGATGCTACCACACAAACTCAGACTTACCCAAGTCATCTCACATTGTCCATCTGCTGGCTGGATGTTATGAATTGGATGAATACCACAAATATTCTTTTGAATTTATTACACAAATTTTCTTAACTGTATTTGCATTCCTGTTGCACTCATTTTCCACATGTACTCTAACAAATTAGTTTGCTGAAATAGTGAGTTTTAAGGGCATATTTCAGAAAATCATGCAACTCCATATTTTGAAAAAATGTAATCAAGGGTAACCTCACTGGAAACCCAGTTCTGCTCAGCAAATCAGGAAATAGGAACAATACCTTGTGACCTATGTATCCAATTCAAAGAGCTCACAGTCTGAATATAATCAATTCTTAACTGTGAGGGTAATTAATCATTGGAACAATTTACCAAGGATTGTGGCAGTTTCTCCATCACTGGCATTTTTAAATGAAGATGGGATGTTTTTCTAAAAAAGTCTGCTCTAGAAAGCAGGAATTAAGTCAGGGAAGTCCTAGGGCCTGTGCTAGGCAGAGGTCAGACTAGATGATCGTAGTGGTCCCTTCTAGCCTTATAATCCATGAACTGCTCTGAAACACTATACAGGCTAATTACTGGCAAGTAACTAACTCATTTGAGAAAATTATGGACAACTCTAACACAGAAAAAGTAGCAATTCATCAGCTCAGTTATTTGCTATGAATTATTAACCCAGCTAAGGAAAAACGTTTGATCATTTTGTTCCGGCTAAAACTGAACCCATATCCAAAGGGGAGAGCCCCATGGCTTGGAACATTTAAAACTAGACTGGACAGAATGAATCACAGGGAACAATCCTGCACCAGCCAGGAGATTTCTCTAGACCTAATCCAGGCCCATAGCAGTTGTGCAGCAGCGTAGATAGGTACTTGAGCCCCCTAGAAGGGACCCTGCAGCCAGAATGTACCTGCCCCAGTGATGCTCTTAAAGTGAAGCTTTGCCAAGCCAACCAGCATTGTGCGGTGTTGGGAGTTAAATCCCAACAGGCATTTTCAGAGTCAGCTCCCAGTCATGCTGCCCAGCTGGGACATCATGAACTGCAGCTGAGCCCAGTTAAGCTCCAAACTTGAAAAATAGGGCGGGGCTGTTTTCAGGGGAAGATGAGTTTTTGCTGCCTGGAACTTAGGACAGGGAGGTCTAGAGAAAACAGTCTAGTGTGTTATTGGCGCCACTCCTTAAGTCAATGGGTGATAGTAACTAGCTTGGTTGGCAACCAGGGAGATTCAGGTTAGATAGTAGGAAACACTTTCTAATTCGAAGGCTAGTTTAGCACTGGAAGAGATGAGGCTGTGGAAGCTCCATCACTGGAGGCTTTTAAGAACAGGTTAAACAAATGCTTCTCTGGGGTGGCCTTGGTGTGGGGAGGTGCGGTGAACTAGCGGGCCTTTAGAGGTCCTTTCCAGCCTGATATGTCTATGATGCTATACTAGCAAGAATAACAGAATAGAATGATTCTGTGACGACCATGCCTGGGGGCTGAAGCCAGACAAATTCAGATTAGAAATAACTCCCCTCACTGTTACAAATTTGTGAGTTAACTGTGGGAACAAACGGAAAGTTAATACCCTGTGATGTGTTAGCCATCAGACTAGATGATCTAATGGTCTTTTCTAGCCTTAAACCATGAATGAATCTATGAATAGCGTGTCTGTGTTTGTGCTGAAGGATTTAAGTTCTGCACAGAGAATGTGGCTAGAGACTGTGATAGGGGTTGGTTTACTTGTGCTTTCTGGGTTCCACAAGAACCCCATAGAAACAAACCTGAAATCCCAGGAAAGGATTGTTGCTTACCCAGAGCCTCCTGCAAAGCTTTCCTCCAGCTGCATGGACTCCAGCACTGCCACGTGGTGTAATTCCATCAAAGCCAACATAGTTGCACCTGCTTATGCCAGGGCTGCTTTTACCTCCTATTACAATGCCCCAAGCAATCCCTTCCCTTTTGCTGCCCTGCCTAACAAGGGGCGCAGACACAGCGGCCGCTCTCGGGCTCCAATCTAGTTCAGAAATCAGAGTTCCTCAGGGCTTGATTCCTCTCTGCCTGTGGTAGCTGCTTTTCTTTGCTAAGCCCATTCCGGCCCTAAATTGTCACCACTGCTGTTAGTGAGGTGGTTATAAAAGCCTTCACTGTCTGTCATGATTTCCATTGCTCCTTGTACTTCAGAACCCTGCATATTTCTGTTTACTTCATTAAGTGCACCTGATGATCCTTCCTGCTGAGAGGGTTGCTAGAGAATGCAACTCCATTTTTCTTTGTGTTTTAGCCCTGAACCTGGAGTGATGGCTCTCAAGTGGGGAAAAGAGCCTGTTGTTTTTTTGTTAGCCTTCTCCCTGAAGAGAATAACAGATAATTTGTTGCTGGCGACAATTAATGGGAGGGTGTATTAGAAAGACAAGGTGGGTGATGTAATATTCTTTTATTGGACCACTCAAAGGTATTATCTAATCCACCTTGTCTCTCTAATATCCCGGGATGAACCTGGCTACAACAAGACTGCATAATATGTTTATTGATGATCTGGAAAAGGGAAGGAGCAGTGAGGTAGCAACATTTTCTGATAACTCAAAACTACTTTGTACAGTGTAGATTAGACCAGACTGCAAGGAACTTCAGGAGCTAAGTGAACGGGCACCAAAATGTCAGATGAAATTCAGTGTTGAGGGGCGTGAGGTAATGCACATTGGAAGGAATTATTTAAACTATTTGTACACATTTCAGGGTTCTACATCAATTGTGTCTATTCAGGAGTAGCTCAATGAAAACCCTTTCTCCTTCTGGTCATAAAGCCAACAAAATATTTGGCTGCTTTAAGAATGGGATAGAAAATAATATTGAAAATATGATAATGCTATTATGGAATGGCTTGCCCTCACCCGAGATACGGTGCTGAGTTCAGGTCAGTCTATCTCAAAAAAGAAATAAAGGGGACTTAGTGCTGGGAAGCAAGAAAGATTAGTTGCAGGGGGAGATTTATCTGAGAGGAAAGATTTAAAAGGCTGGGAATGTTTAATTTACAGAGAAGACAAGAAGCGGCAATATGATAGAATTATATAAAAGAATGGACTGTATAAAGATTGATTATCCACATACTCTTTTGTGTTATACAAAAACAAGTGAACAGTCAATTAAAAGCAATAAAACTAATGAAAGGAAATACTCACACAAAGTATCACTGGCTTGTGGAACTCACTGCTATAAAACATTACCACTTTTCCAGATAATGAGAACATCTATGGTTACATTCAGATAAAATATATACACTCTCATGTGTCAGGGCATATGCCAATCTCTAAATGATTGGGGTTTGGAGCACCTTCCCTGATTGCATAATTGTCCACTGCAAGAATTCATGCAGCAACATCTTCAGCATCCAGAATTAGACACTCTCTGAGATGACACTGAAATAAATGGATCATTGATCTGATACTTAGGGTAGCTTTTATATTCCAAAACCCAGGAAGTATATGGATGCTTCTTATGCTGAATAGACCTCATGTGAGTTCAGCTTCTCTGGTGGATACCTCCCTTCAGCTTGTGTTCTCAAAGGGATAGTTGAAAGAAATACTCAGAAGAGCACCTGGATGATGCAATAATTCCAGGGACATTCTCCAGTGCAATTCTCCTATCGGGTTCAGTTTAGCTATTCTGTAATTTACTGAACCAAGGGAAGGACTGAGTCTAGGTGAATTGATGGGCTACAAATTTTCCACTCTAATATCTCAGTTAAACTCAGGTGCAGAGAAAGGAAAACCGAAAAATCCACTTGTTAGCCACAGGATTACAGCTCAGTTGTGAAGTCCTCTGTCTGCCTGACTCTAGCACCAGTTACCTTAACACTCATCACAGGGTACACTATCCCCTCTCCTTCCAAACCCAGCAGTGACCCCAATTAAACCTCCCGTGTATTGTCTCTAGCATATGCCACTAGGATTAGTTATCAGGCCCCAAGATTCATGGTGCAGCTTTTCCCCCTGATAAGTAATAATTCTCAAGCAACATTCAGAATTGCAATTTATTCCACTAGTAAAACAGAGAAAGTAAATCAGAGAGAGTATAATCATTTCTTTTCTTTCTTATAAATTATGCCACATCTGAAAACTAATGTTCTCTTTGCATGCTCAGCCAGACTCTGTTTCATAATTTTGGGGGATGAACGTTCATAAATGTGAGGGACTGATGGCATTTAAAGCCGTGCAATCTGCACAAAGAGCTATCCAAGAAAACACCAATGGAGACTTCACCAAGCCTCTTTCCTGCCAGTCAGCTACTCCTGGTGTACCAGTCCTGGGTTCCCAATTCCCTGCACTGCTCTTTTGATGCCTGTTAGTCCTGCCCTGTAGCAATCGCTGTTTCCAGTCTACAGGCCCCCTACAATGTTCCACAGTCCTGCTGGGCAGCATTGCCTGTTGTTCCAGCCCTGAAACTCCACACACAGCTATGCTGGGGCACGTCACGCCTGACTCTGTTACCCGATTGCTGGGACTTTCCTGATCGGAGACTGCCACTAATGACATACCGGTGTGATTTGCTAATGAGGTTACTATGTCCATTGGAGATCGGGTTAAATCGCCAAACTCATTGTCACTGATTTAGACCATAGTAATAATAATTTGCAAATCTATAGTCACTTCCATCTGAGCATCTCAAAGCACATCCCAGACATTATTAATCCACACAACCTCCTTGTGAATGGACTATTATACTTAGTTTGCAGATGGGGAAACTGAGGCACATAGCGGGTAAGCATCTTGCCTCAAGGTCACACAGTGAGAAAGCTGAGGATGGGACTAAAAAGATAACCCAGGAGTTCAGGAACCCAGGGCCTTGCGCTTAGCCCCTTTTTACACACCTCTTGATAGCCAGACCTGAAAAGCTGTTTTAGTAATTGGCACTGCTAAAGTCCAGTCATTATGGAACTGGGGTCCATTTCCATTCACTATCAAATGAGGCAGTGTTTGCCCCAAAAGTAGAGCCAAAGTGCCAGGAAATTAGAAACAAAGATTTTCCTCCAGGGTTGGGACATAAAAGCAACTGAGAAACAAACATGTTACAAAGTTGTTCATGTAAGTCCTGCAGGGCTTTCTGCAGCTTCCTCGATTTTTTTAAATTTATAAATCAACCAAGAAAATTCCTTTTGAAACACTTTGCAATTCAATTCAGGGCTGTTATTTAGTGCTTCGCTGCCAATTCCACAAATATAAAGCCCTCTCCATAGTTTTTTACAGCTAATAATCTTTGATTTAGCTTCTCTTTTTTAGAAATGTAGCTTAATAAGTCAGGGAAGGTATGGACATGGATGAGTGTGAGCTGAAATAACCCCATTTACTGTATATTAATAGCAGTAATCTATTGTAAAGGGAAATCATGCCTCTCCAATCTATTAGACTTCTTTGAGGATGTCAACAAACATGTGAACAAGGGAGGTCCAGTGGATATAGTATACTTGGACATTCAGAAAGCCTTAGCAAGGTGCCTCACCAAAGATTCGTAAGCAAAGTAAGCAGTCATGGAATAAGAGGGAAGGTTCTCTCATGGCTCAGCAGTTGGTTAAAAGATAGGAAACAAAAGGCAGGAATAAGTGGTCAGTTTTCACATCGGAGAGAGGAAAATAGCAAGTTCCCCCAGGGATCTGTCCTGGGTCCTGTGCTGTTCAACATATTCATAAATGAGCTGGAAAAGTGGGTAAACAGTGAGATTGCAAAGTTTGCAGCTGACACAAAATACTCAAAACAATTAAGGCCAAAGCTGACTGCAAAGAGTTACAAAAGGATTTCACAAAACCGGATAAGTTGGGGGGTAGGAGGGGCGGGGAATGGCAGATGAAATTCAATGATGATAAATGCAAAGCAATGCACATTGGTTGGAGAACATAATGCCAGCTATATATACAAAATGATGGGGTCTAAATTAGCTGTTACCACTGAAGAAATAGATCTTGGAGTCATCCTGGATAGTTCTCTGCTAACATCTGCTGAATGAACAGTGGCAGTTAAAACAGTGAACAGAATGTTAGGAACCATTAGGAAAGGAATAGATAATACGACAGAAGATATCACAATGCCACTCTATAAATCCATGGGACGCCTACAACTTGAAGACGGTGTGCAGTTCTGGTTGCCCCATCTCTAAAAAGATATATTTGAATTAGAAAAAGTACAGAAAGGGACAAAAATGATTAGGGGTAATGGAACAGCTTTCATATGAGGAGAGATTAAAAAGACTGGGAATTTTTAGCTTAGAAAAGAGATGACTGAGGGGAAATATGGTAGAGGTCTATAAAATCATTAATGGTGTGGAGAAAGTGAATAAGGAAGTGTTATTTTTCCCTTCAGCTAACTCAAGAACCAGGGGTCACACAATGAAATTAATAAGCAGCAGGTTTAAAACAAACATAAAAGGTACTTCTTAACACAACACACAGTCAACATGTGGAAATTGTTGCCATGGGATGTTGTGAAGTCCAAAAGTATAACTAGGTTTAGAAAAGAACTAGATAAGTTCATGGAGTATGGGTCCACCAATGGCTACCAGCCAAGATGGTCAGGGATGCAGCCCCATGCCCTGGGTGTCCCTAAATCTCTGCCAGGAACTGGGACTGCATGACAGCGGATGGATCACACAATAATTGCCTTGTTCTGTTCGTTACCTCTGAAGCATCTGGCATCAATGACTATCAGAAGACAGGATACTGGGCTAGATGGTCCATTGGTCTGATCCAGTATGGCCAGTCTTATGTTCTTAAACATTTTATAATAACCCCAGTATGCTCTTCTCTTCCTCTTTTTTTCTTTGCTCCCTTCTTCCCCTCCTCTTCTCTACTCTTCTCACTTTCTAATTTTCCTTTCCTCTGGTTTCTTTCCCCCCCCATGACATTTCTCTTTCATCTCTTCGTTCATCTGTTCCCCCGCATTCCCTGTTTCTGTAAAGCTTGGGGAAGTAGTCCTAGGTCTCAAGGCAGCATAGCTTCATGGTGGTCTATGGGACCATATCCTCCTCACTTCTGGATGTGCAAAATGGACACAAAGAGATCAGCACGAAGGACTGAACATGAAGCTCCATAGCTGAGCGGAGCTGAGCAAGCTGGAAGCTGCTGGGTTCCATGCTGGACTATTGGGAGTTCATTTACAACACGGAGTGTTAGCTGTTTGACCCCCATTAGTGTGAATGTCAGTTGTGCAGTAAACTCTTTGCAGATCACCCCGCTGGGAGAACACCCCCTTATGGGCATCAAGGCACTTCTGGATTAACAAGCATTACGGGAAAAGTAACTACTGAACGTGGGCAGCAGCCAGCTTCCCAAGATAACCATGGAGTTGTCCGAAGTATACTTCATAGCAAAAGGCACCTCTGTGAAATGAGTTGTGTGTGGGGGGGGGAGGGGGGGGCAGGGAGAGAGTCTCAGTCCAGTTCCCGGTGGATAGTTGCACAAAGCACTATGATATTTAGTGCCGACTGATTCCTCCTGAGCAGAGGAAACATGAAGTGTGAACTTCCCCTTGCAGCCCAGGGGCAGTGTGTTTGGGGAGCTGTGCTACAGGAAAATATAGGACTGGGATCAAATACGGTGCCTTTACTGGCACTGCGAGGGATGCTAATGTCAGCTGGACCCCAGTGGGGATCTGGAGTCCTTCCAGGTACTCTGGTGCAAATGCTACCGATTTTCACTGGTGAAAGCGAGAGCTGAATGTAGCCCCTATATTCAGCTAAGCCACATCAGTAAATAGGTATAAATAATGTCAATATCAGGCTTTAAAATTGAGAGTGGCGCAGTCACTGGTGTGTGAGCGTGGAGGTGGGAGCTGAAAACTCGCACTTCCCAAGCATGGCTCTGAAAGCGACTCTTCCTTTGTGCGGGCAAGTCCCTTTGCCTCTTTCCCTGTCTGTAAACCGACGCTGCCTCCTGGGGATGGAGAGAGAATAACGGATGTGAGGGTGCGAATTTCCAAAAGCGTTCCATGTTGGCCTCACTCTGCTGCCATTGAGGTTAATGCTAGACCTTGTATTGACTGCAGCAGGAGCAGCTGGCATTCGCATAAGAGCTTTTGAAAACCACACTTAATAGCTATAAAGCACTTGGAAGGAGCTTAGAGTTGGGCCCAAAAGCATAAAAACAGTTCTCATTTTAGCTTCCAGCGCTAGTCTGTCCTGCCCCTGGTTACACTCATTTTTTTCCCCTCTGAGACGAAATTCTTGCCACCCGGCTCACCCCTTGCCTGTGCCAGCCCAGTGTTGGTCTATAGGGGCTATGGCCAAGATTTTCAAAAAACAAGCCCCTAAAGTGAGGCTCTTAAATAAATTAGTGGTTTTTTAAAAAAGCACTGGGTTCTGAGTACGCAGAGGGTTTTGAAAATCATACCAAAGGGAGCTAAACACACACGAATCTCCAGGCTCACTAATCCATATTTAGGCTCCTGAAAATGTGTCCTGACTGTTCTAAGTGTCTCAGCCAATGGGGTTGGTGCTAGTAAATCATTTAGTGTATGTCTACACTGTAACCCCCCTTCTTTCCCTGCTGCAGAAGCACGTCTCAGAGCCCCATCAACTGACTGAGGCTCATGCTATGGGGCTAAAAACAGCAGTGAAGCCAGTCCTGCTTCGGCTCTGAAACCCAGTCAGGGGGTAGGTCTCAGGTCCCAGACTGCAGCTGAAGTGGGAATGGGGCTACAAATAGCAGCACAGCCGTAGCACAAGCCCAGTTGGCCTGGGCGCTGCGATGCACTACCGCGTCGTCGTTGTTGTTGTTGTTTTTGCAGTGTATACATGCCCTTAGGGTCTTTTGAAAATCCCAGCCTCCCTGTGGTTTTTAGAGTCAAACTTTGGGCAGTGAGGTGGAGATCTTTAAGTGCGCAAAGGAGAGTTTGACTTTCAATGGGAGTTGGGTGCCTAAAACATCCATTTGTGCCTTTGAGAATCTATTCCTCAGGTCAAAGCTTTCCAACCTGGTGCCGAGCACTTGGTTCCTCAGTATGTCCATGGAGGTACCCTGCATACACGTAGCCTGATTTTCAAAGGTCTGAGCAACCGCATGGTTTTTCAGTGGGGTTTGTGGGGGAGCCGCACCTTTCAGAATCTGGCCCCTTGTTATGCAGATGCCTAAACAGAGATTTAGGAGCCTGACTTCAGGCCCTTAGGTTTGAAAATATTGGTCTAGAGATTTTTTTTTAACCAAATAATTATCCAGCAAAGGTGCTAATCCTGATAGTATCTGAACACCTCACAATCATCAATGCATTGAGCCTCACAACACCCATGTGCAGTAAGGTGGTGCTCCTGTGTTATGTATGGGAAACTGAGGC
The DNA here is from genome assembly GCF_013100865.1 of Trachemys scripta elegans. Taxonomy (NCBI): domain Eukaryota; kingdom Metazoa; phylum Chordata; order Testudines; family Emydidae; genus Trachemys; species Trachemys scripta. The sequence goes on along the minus strand of NC_048318.1, from coordinate 15,833,891 downwards.
ACAGAAAGACTCAGCAATTTGCTCACTGTCAGTCAGGGCAGAGTTGAGGCTGGGTCTCCCAAGTCGCAGGGTAGCACCCAAACCCATGGGCCATCCTTCATCTTTGGGCTTGAGCCTGAATCACAGAAGCCAAAGAGAGCTTTGCCATTGACTTCAGTGGGAGCAGGCACTTAAACTGCAGTCAGACAGGGCTGCTAATGAGGCTGGGGACTCAGCCCTGATGATGGCATCTTGAAGCACAAAGCGGTAATGAATGGTAATTCTTCAAAGCCAGCCATTTGCTCTGTTTTTTCTCCCCTTAACAACTGAACTGATTAGAATGAAACTTTGACTTGATTAGTGATTATTGTCTCGGTATGGCAGTCGCTCGCAACCCTTTCATTTTCTTGGTTTGTTTTTTAAAAAACATTGGCAGGCATCTCAGTCCCTGATTTAATGCCTCAGTTCTCTGCTCCATATTCATTTCTCTTTCTCTCTCCCTTTTTCTCTAGCATGAAAAGGTTTGAATTATTGTTTTATTTTTATTATTATTTCATTTTTTTTTTAAATTGGGGTATGTTTGAAATCTTGGGAGGACATTTGGGGCACCTGTCCCATTTTTGGTTCCCATGCTTGACTCTCATTTCTGGCTGCAGTTGTTGAGAGGAAGCTATATGCAAGCCCAGGCACATTCTACACATGAAGACTAAGCTTTGATGGGAACGACAGAGGGAGCTTCAAATAAGTTCCTGTTACAGAGAAAAAGGCAATGGCTGCTTCATTTCCCTCTTCTTCCTGGCTTGCAGCCTGATGCCCATATTCCCACCTGTGCCCTCCCACCAGGGCCGGCTCTGGCTTTTTTGCCACCCAAGGCAAAATGCCACCCGCCGCGCCCCCCCAGCAGGGGAGGGCACCGAGCCTGGCCGCAGGCCCGCAATTCCCGACCGGCCGGAGCACTGGGGGGAGTGCGGCGAGCCCGCCGAGGCTCCGCTCTCCCCGGCGGCCAGAGTGCTGGGGGGAGGGCGGAGAGCCCGGCCGGGGCTCTCCACTCTCCCCGGTGGCCAGAGCGCCGGGGGGAGGGCAGAGAGCCCCCTGGCAGCCAGAGCGCTGGGGGGAGGGCAGCGAGCCCGCCGCGGCTCTCCGCTCTCCCCGACCGGCTGGAGCGCCGCGGGGAGGGCGGCGAGCCCAGTCGCGGCCCCGCTCTCGGGCCGGAGCGCCCCGCCGCGCCGCCCCCCTCCAGGTGCCGCCCCAAGCACATGCTTGGTGGGCTGGTGCCTGGAGCCGGCCCTGCCTCCCACATCAGAGAGCTACAAAGGGTTAATATTAATTACTGACATCAAAGCAGCACCTAGAGTCCCTGAGTGAGATCAGGGCTCTATTGTGATGCTATTATTATTATTATTATTTATTGTCTGCTTTGTGTTAGCGCCAGGACCCCAAGGGGCTTACAGTCGAAGCATAAGATAAAAGAGAACAGAAAGATACAGACCCAGGGGAGCAGAAGGATGTTAGATGTTGTACAGCCATAGCTACAGGTACAATTCCTGTCCCAAAGAGCTTACAATGTGATAATGAAGAGAGAGATTTTTTTATAAGCAAATTGTGTTTGGAACAACTTGCAAATCCATCACAAAGTCACAACCTCCACCACACCTGGCACTAACTGGCCCCAGTGCTGGCCATCTTAGCAGAGAGGCCAAAGACTGAATAAGCCATGGAGACTGAACTGCTTTAAAAGTAGGCTTGGAAGGATGAGATATGTCGGTAAATGTCAATTTCACTGCGCACGCACACACAAGCCAGTGACAAAATATTTCCATTGATGATAATCTTACTTTGCCTATATGTACATTGTGGAGAATGCTACTTGGGAACCTATTAGAGTTTGACTTAAAGCTATTTACTTTGTATATTTTGACATGTGATGTTGGCCATTTGTGTTTCGATGGTTATAAAACTTTAACTTTTGGAATTCTCTGGCTACTCTCGTGAAATAATTATTGCCTGACCTTCCACCATTTCCGGCAACGGTGAAAATTTAAATAGATAATTGAAAAAAAAAAGATTGACAATAAACAGAGATTATCTGTCTAAATGATTTAAAAAAAAATCAAATTTCACCAAGCCTGTTTAAAGGGGATCCCTTCTGGCCAGGGGATGGCACGAATGAGTGATGCTTGCACTACAGCTGCCAGTGCTAGTCCTGGTTCGTAGCTCAAGGAGGCTTTAGTCTCCAGTGGCATCAGATCCAGCACTAAATCAATCCCACACTCATCACATGCCTTCCACATAATTTACAAAATATTAAGAGTGGAGAGCAGCTAGATACCAGCCACCACAGGGAATGTTGCTCATGTGCGGCATATTTCGATAACAATGGCTTATTAAATAATAACTGACATTTACCTAGTGCTTTTCATCCTCAGAGTCACCCAGACTTGGCAAACTTTAATTAATAGTTGTTTTAATAGTTAAATAACCTTTATAACTGCATTTCATTTGTTCTGGGCCCCTTGGAAATAAAGTCATAATGATCTGAGTCAAGTGATAAAACATAACATATGGCTGAATGTTTGCAGGTTATTAATGAGTCAAGTAACCCGGCAGAGGAAGAATATATTTTATTTTCAGTGCCGTCTGCTAGGAGTGGGTATTTTGAGAGCAATAATACTTTTGCACGTGGGTTTGCCTTCCATCCATGGATCTCAAAGCACTCTGCAAATATTCATTAAATCTCACAGCCTGTGAGGTAGGTCAGTGTTAGAATCTCCATTTTATAGACGGGGAAACTGAGGCACAGCGATGAAGCAACATGCCCTAGGTTACATAGTGAATCAATGGCAGAGCCAGAAAGGTAGTTCAAGGACTTTAGTCTGCACCTGCAGGGTATATATTTCAGTCTGCACTAGTGTCATGCATTAACGGGCCTGCATGGATCCTGCTGGTGTGCACTAAAAGTTTCCTAGTGTGTGTTCTCATAGACTCATCACCTTTAACATCAGACGAGACCATCATGATCATCTAATGAACTGGAATGACGTTAATGCAAGGTAGGGAACCTTTGGTGGGTGACAGCAGGGTCCACGTTGGCCTGTTAGCATGTGCCATGCTAATGTGGACTAAAATCCCTGTTGTACAGACTAAAGCACTGTGTAAACCCTCAAGAGTCCTGAACCCAAATCTGCTCTAACCATGAGGGAGCATTCAATAGTTAGGTCTTGAACTAATACCACAGTGGCTCCATTCTGTGCCCAAGGGCATGAACTAGGGAGATGAATGGTGGGGTATGTCCCCTCTGGTCAGAGAAGGTTTTTCATAACCACACTGAATGCAAAATAAGACACCTCGGAAGCTACTGCACAGATCTGCCAGAGTCTTGCCCAAGCCCCCGACTGAGCAAAGTGCTTCAGTGGGAGGTTAAGTCCCATGGCTTTCAGTGGGATTCGTGTTTCAAGTTAAGCATGTGCTCACCTGCTTTGCTGAATTGTGCCTGGCATGTTGTTTGGCTCCATCTCACATTCCACTGGGAAAAGAGAACCTATTGTTCGTACTGCTATGCCTCACTTTTCTCCCAGACTCTCTCTTTTCTTTGGCTCAGTTACCTCACCCCACACACTCATTAGCTAAACAAATTTTGCGTCAGAGACTTGCTGTATCAGATCTGTCCACCGACAAAGTGGCAGAAGCACCGTTGATTTATTTCTTTATGCAGTCTTTGCCATCTGTTTTTATATTGCTTTCAGCACAAGATGAGTGGTTCCCATATAGCGCCGAGCTTCATAGACTGCAAAGTTCATGAGTTTGCAGAATTTATGATAAGGAAGAAAATTGTCTTAGTGCATCATTCATCTGAGCAGGGTCCAGAACAAATGTTGCAACCTCCAGATGTTTCTTTCAGTTCGGGAAGTTTTGATAGCTGCTGCATACTGGATGACTGGTCAGTGTTCTGAAGCTCTTGCTTTATATAATAGGCCCACCGAAGTCAGACGACAAAAGAGCTTTTACTGTCCTACTAAATATGCCCACTGCAATGAAAATGCCATGTACAATAGAAAGCAGCTTCTGTTCATCAAACTCTTTTTGCATTGTATCAACACACCATACAACATATCAGTAGCTCACTCCTGCCTCCTGTTGTGGCTTCACCACCATTCAGGTTGAATTGGCCAACCCAGGAGCGTAGGACATGGCCAATGGAGCTTTGCGTCCGCTACTGCACAGATTCTGACATTACCTAAAAATCATGGCAGGTATACTTGTGCAAACAAATACACTGTCCTGGATGCTACTTCAAACTATGTAACAAGGGAACAGTTCTTCACAATTTACCTTATGTTAGCAAAAGGAAAGGTGTCTCTCTCTCACATCTCTGCCTCCCAGCCAATTCCTCCTAATTTAAGGCTGGTAGTTGCCACTAAATATGCAAAAAAGCTTGGCAAGATCCCTAAGAATGAAGCCTTGTGGGAAGCCAGTTTGTCTATGGCCTCAGACAGACATCCATGTAAAATGGGCGCTGGCGTCCACAGTCTGTCTCCTAGAAATTAGATTCCGTAGTCAGACGCCCGGCTTGATTTAGCTCTGCCGATTACTTCCTGTGGAACTTAAGACAAGTCACCTCCCAGGGTTCCTGGCTCTTGTTTTTATGCTGGTAGAAGTTTCTGGGGCTAGATTTTCAAAGGAGATCAGCACAGTGTTTGCTGAGAGTGTCTGAAAATCTGGTCTTCAGTGCCACAATGGGAGCTGCTGGGCGCTGAGCACTTGGAAATCTGGCCCCTGCATCAGCTGTGGCTGCTTTAGCGACCCTGAATGCCCAACAAAGGGCAAAGGAAGCAAACTGCCCCATTTGGCTGTAACTCAACTCAAGAACATTAAAATTGTCTTGCTTGCATTTCCTGACTCTGGTTTCGTCGTTTCTCTCTGCAGCCTATTAAGACACTATCCTGACTAATGTAGCTTAACACAGCTCCCACTCTATAGTTCCCAGAGCAATGTCTGCACAATAAAATTAGCTTCGTCAGGTATATTTTTGGTACTTTTCCTCCCCCCCAACATTACCTATTAATTGCTTTCAGAAAATATTCCAGAAATCTACTTATGCCCTTGAGCTATATTCATGTTTATTTCCATAACTGTTTGATACAATATTTGTCTGGAATAGTTTGCCAAAAGAATGGAGGGGTAGGGGGGGGGTGAAGCATGCAAATGATTCTGACTGCTTCACATCTGCCTTTTTTTAAGCGACCCATATGGGAAAACATTCTTTTGCACAGAATTTGTTAGAGGTTTCATAAAATACATTGCACACATATTTTAAACACAGCCGAACAATATTTATATTTTAAATAGGACCAAACAGACCAATTTGGAGAGGGTATAAAACATGTAGGATGGCAATTCAGTTTGAAAACCATAGCAGTTTATGAGGAGTGTCTGTTCAGTTTGTGGGAGATATTCATGCAATACCCCTAGAGCATGTTTGGCACATCTAATAATAATAAGAATATGTGCAGTTTAATGGGCACATTTCATTTGAAAGGGATGAAGAAGAGATGACATCATCACTACACTTTTTCAGTTGAAGTACTGAACTGGGGATGGACACCAGTAGACCATTTGCCTGCTTGCCTTATATTTGGGTCCAAGGGTTGGATTGTCAGTGCTTTATTCCCATTAGAGAGCAGTTACATGACTGACTTCCTTGCAATTACTCACCAGGAGGAGTTGGGGGTTCACAGCCTAGTTATCCCAAAGGATTCATGTACGGTGCTAACACCTTCAGCTCCAAGAGGGAACTGGGGGTATTCAGCACATCCAGCAGTTGTACCTGCAAAGTGCCCTACAAGGTCACTTATGGTGGCATAGTTCATTGGAATTACTCTGATGTGAGATCGGAATCAAAGCACCTGCCCCATATTTAACAGTGTGAAATCCTGGCTCACTGAAGTCAACGGCAAAACTCCCATGGACTCCATCGTTTCCCCCACAGCCTCATAAATGGCAGCTGATGGAGATGAAAGAAAAATGTCCAACCATACCCTGCACAGCAAAGTGATTGAGGCAGTTGGGCTGTGTGTTGTGCATAGAAAGTTTTGCACAATCCATCCGGTCCTGTGTCCAGGCATGGTGTTCTTGCAATCCCATACCTCTGCACCCATCTTAAAAATGCCCAGATTGGGCCAAATGTTGTGCCCAAGCATAGCCAACCAAGATGAAAACACATCTCACTGTGACATGTCTTATTTCTAAATTGCATCTAATCATTCAAAAATATTATTCTCCCCCCTTGGTGTGTTTCATTAAATATACAAGTTCAGCATCTAAACCAGAATGGATTTGCAAGTTTTACAAGTGAAAGGTAAAATCAGAAACTGAAGAGAGCTAATCAAATTCGATTAGTTAGTTTCAGACTTCACTGAGTTTTGTTTGGTCTAGTTTATCTGAATCTTTATTAGATAAGCTTGAATTGGCAACATTGTGTGTGATGCAACAGCCTACGTGATATCCATCTGAAAATGCAAACAGGCACCAGACCCGTAGCTACGCTTCCTGAGAGCAACTCATAGCTCTGCCTGCCTCGAAATAATTTTATTTAATCTTGGCTATAGACATAAGTACACAAAGATCAAGCCACTTACAACCTTAATTAGGATACACATAAATAACGGCTTACTGGATTAGCCAGGAGTATAGAGGAGAGCTGTGAAAGTAATAAAAGAGACGCTACTAGTATTCCCCTAACAGTACAATTCCCCCTCCCCGTCCCACTTTACCTGCGAAATGGCAATGCTGGGAAAATGGAGGAACAGGAATGTAGCCAGTATGGAAAAGAAGCTCAGAGAAGCCTGTAAAACCTAGATAGCCCTTTCCCCTATCCAATCCACCTATGTATGGTACCCATTTTATGAGTGTGCAATAGAATTGGCAGCCAAATTCTCTACTGTTAGTGTTAGAGAACTGGGCCATGCTTTTCTCTCAGTTCAAACCCAACCAGAACATTTTTAGAAGGTGGAAGAAGTTGAGATGACTTTTGATTTTATTCTGTGATTTGTTTTTCCTGGGATGCCCCTGTGCTTGCTGGCTTGGGCTGGGCCCCAGCCCAGAAACACGAAACTATTCAGGGGGTGGGATCAATTCTTTTTGTGTTTTTGAACTGGTTAAAGACAAAGGAGGTAACAATTGAATAAGTTCTCTGGCTGGAAGAATTACTGAGGGGCATGAGCACTTGGAGATTTGGACGCCTTGTTTGACCATAGCAGAACTGCCATTCTTTGTGAGGGAATACCTTTTATTGGACCACCTTCTGTTGGCGAGAGAGACAAGCTTTTGAGCTGCACAGAGCTCTTCTTCAGGTCTGGGAAACTAACTCAGATTGTCCCTGCTGGTAACCCTTCACCAGTTGGTGAGACCTCGAGTCCTTCTGGGAGCTCCAGGCAGCTCCAACCTACAGAAAGCTCCCTTGCTACTGGAAGCCCGATGATCAATTCTGTGGGATCTCCAAGACAGCCACTGGATTCTGCCTGGTCACTAAGGTTCTCAGTCTGTTCCTCTTTCGGGTACTCACATTAGAAAGGAGAATTTGTGTAGCACTTGATCAGGATTCTCACCCTGCCCCCTCTGCAATCTCAGGCCTGCAGGAGGGAATATCTCATGCACCTAGCCCTACTCAGAGCTAATTGCCTGGGGCTTACACACATGATACTCCACACCTGTGCTGATCAGAGTGAGTTCAACAGGGTGAGCAGACAGGCTGGGCTTCTGAAGGTAGGGAGAACACTTCTGAGTCGTTTCCAGCCCTCACTCTTCCCTTAGCATGGCACAAGGAAGTAGTGTCAATTCTGAGTCAACTAGACGGTGTGTGTGAATGTGCGCATCACTGTCCCCTACTGGATGGACTCAGAAACGCCCCACTGCCTCACTGTCAAAGGCCTTATACTGCTAACAGCTGGTGAAGATTCTCCTTTAGCTCACTAGGCAGGGGTGTGCTCTTTTGGAGCAGGACTGTCACCATGAAGTGCTGTCTGACCACAAGTGAAAACCAGGAAGTCCCAGGTGAGCGCAGTTTTGTTGCAACCCTTCGTTTCACCAGGCAGGGAATCATTTGTGAATGTTGTTTTCTTAGAGCAGGTCTTTGCCAGGCTGGGCCTCTCCGATACACTGAATGAGCCACAGCTAGTGCTGCCTACACCTGCGCTATTGACAGTAGGTAAAAATGATCATTTACCCAGGCCTATTACTCATCCTCTGCTTTTAAATGATAGAGACTCCGCCAAGTCAAAAATAACTCTCTGGCTGTGGTAGTTCATCCCAGATCAGTAGTCCATGTGGTCTCTATCTATCAACGTGTGTCCTATACTAATGATGTGATAGCTGTGAAAAGTTGAGCTATTTACACAAGGTCACTTGATTAGTAGGGAAATCGCTCTTATGATAAATGAGCATTTGGCAGCCTGTCACAGGTGCTCTCGTATCCCGCTCGGCGAGATCCTCAGCACTGGGACACAGCAGCCTGAGCAGAAAAATATACCTCCGCCACAAACAAAGCTGCAGATGATAAAGAGGAGCTGGGTTATTCAATGGACAGTGTCGGAACTAGGGAATGGAGTGTCTTTTCCTTGCTGAGTTGGTGAGCGGGCTCCTTCGCTGATCATGCAGTCTAATACTGTCTCATTGTTTCCTTCTACTTTCCCATCTGTCTGTATCCACCTCTTGTCTCTTGATTTACACTTCAATTATAAATCCTTAGGAGTTGGGACCTGCATTTTGTTCTGTGCTTGTACTGCACCTAGCACAATAGGCTACCATGAAACAAATAATGGTAATACTCACCTTCTGTGCATTGGGTTAACCTGAGTCCCCCTAATGTATCTTACTGCAGCTATACTTGACTGTGTCAAATCATTGGTCAGTTACAGTGTTTCTTGGTATTTAAAAGATACCAATAATAGGAAAGGGAAGAGGGTGGTGAGGAGAAGCTTGGAGGTTCTGAGTCCCTCAACTCCCAATTAAATTGACAGGAGTTGAAGTTGCTCAGCACCGTGTGGGGATGGACCTCAAGAGAGGTGCGTGATCCTGGGATATAAGTCCAGTGCCATATTTTGTTCCCCTCACCCCCCAGCTGTTGAGGCCCTCCACATGGGGTTTTCCCAGGGACTTAACATTCCATTATGCTGCCAGAGTGACATAAAGGGGCATTGAGTGTAATTGACAAGTTCCCATTGTCCTGTTGGATATTTTAGTTATTTACCCTCATCTGTCTTTTTTTTTTCTGAATTGGTCTCGGTGCAGGTCTCAACTTGGATCTGAATTATTTTAGCTTAGGTCTGCTTCTGAATCATTCTGAACACCCAGTGGGATCATATGGGATTTTTGGATGAGCAAGGAATACAGAATGAGACACTGTAAAAACAGACGGTATAAAACCCTCAGTGGGATCCTTTTAACCTGCTGTATCTGGACCAAAAAAAAAAAAAAGCATTTGTAAGCAAATCAGTAACATTCTTCCTCCCCTATTTTGAGCATCCTTCATTCGCTGCTTATCTAGAGAGGGCTAGTAAATTGGCCCAGCATGGTCACACATGCTCAACAATCTGTCAGCACTTCCAGCTACATGGTCTAGCTACTGCCTGTGGAGGCAGAGGCTGGAGGTGGGTGAGTGGCAAAAAACCCAGCCAACTCTAAAATAAATAAATAAGTAAATAAATCATCAGCCATTCCTGCCCTCTGGAAGGCTTGGAAATACAGCGTTTGTTGCACTGACAGAGAAATAGAAGTGCCCAGCACTTCCAGGACGTCTGAGCAAGATTCCGTTGTACCAAGGAGGAAGGCACAGTGGAGGGGCCAGAGGAGGTCAGTGGGTTGGCCTGGGACCCTGCCTTTCAGTAACTATCCTAAAGCAGGACAATCTACGTTCTGTCCCCTCTGTTCCTGAGAGTGTACTTCATGATGACAACAGTAAAGCGCGAGGTGGAAATGGATTTACTTTCCCACAACAGTGCTAAGTGCTTTGAGATCTTAAAGGAAAAGGGCCAAGCCTTAGCAGACCAGACCATTCGAGCACCTGTCTTCGCTTCCATTTTTTAACCAAGGGGATCCTTGGCCAAGAATTTTGCAAAAGGGACAAATGATTTTGAATGTCTTGATTTTTCACTTGCTGTCAGGGCACTTCCTTCTGGAGACACCTGGGGATTAGTTCCATTCAGGTCTGACACCCCCCCCCCACTTCTGATGCTTGTTCACACACATCCTGCCCCTGCCCCTCACTCTCCCGGACTCAAAGTGCTCCCTCTCCAGGACTCAGCCCTCTGGCCAAGATACTGTACAGTCTCCCGCTTCCAAGGCCTCAAAGTCCCACTGGACTAGCTGTCCACATGCCATTCCAGACAGTCTTCTGCTCCAAGGTCAGGGACTGCACCACTTCCTTAGCAGCTGATAGGGGAACCCAGGCCTATCCACTATGCTGGATTCCAGCCCACGGACCCTATGGCTAACAACTAACCTGCTTGCTCCCAGACCCTGTCATGACTTCCAAGTGTGCCTTCCTACTTTTCTATCGTCTGGCCCTCTCTGGGTTTGCCAGGCCAAACTCACTCCTCCCAGGGAGTAACTGCAGACTACTTCCGCTCTTTGACTTCTTGCCAGACTCTGTACCCCAAACAAACCTCCAGTCTCCCAGGGAATGACTTCAGACTGCTTCCCCTGCAGCCCCTTCTGTGCTCAATTTCTTCCCTTTATGCAGGCCCCACCAGCTCATTCCCAGCTGAACTTTATCTTCCATTCGGTTTTATTGAGCTCTGGCTCTCCTCCAGGTGCAGCATATAAGGTTAATTGACCTAATTTAACCTACTGGTGTACACCCCATCACATACCCAACTCGAGAGACTTTTAAAGGAGACTCATTTCAGACAGTGGCAAGCTCCCCTTGTTCTGAGCACTTGCTCCCTTTTGAGCATCCAAAAACAGGCCCTTAAAATCACTTATGCATTTTTGAAAATTGTATCATAAGTGATTTAGGTGCCTAAGTTCCATTTACAAAAGTGACTTAGGTACTTAGGGCTGGACTGTCAAAGGTATTTAGGTGCCTAGTGGAATTTACAGAAGTGCCTAAGCGGGACCTAAAGCCTATTGAAATCAACCTAACTTGCTTAGTGCTTTTGAAAATCACAGTAGGTGCCTAACTGCATCTCTAGGCACCTAAATACCTTTGAAAGTCTGGCCTTGGGTGCCTACATTCCACTGCCTTTCAGGGACACGTAGGCTCTTAAGTGCCTAAATCACTTTTTAAAATGGGAGTCAGGCTCCCAGGTCACTTAATCACTGCTGCATATTTTAACCCTTTTATCAGTGGGGCTTGTTAGTAATTCTATGGATCTGCCAGTCCCTCGTGAAATCAGAGACACCCTTCTTCTTTGATGGTGTTCTTGCAGCTGGATTGGAATGGAAATGACTTTCACAGCAGCTGGAAGGGAAAGCTGATGCTGATGTATGATAACCTGGCTGCATTACCAAAAGGCATAAAATAATACAAGACGTTATTTTTCAGCCAATGTGCTGACGGCACCATTTTTGTTGCTTAACTGAAAATGATGTATGAATTACCCCCCACCTAAAGCCTGAAATATGCATTGTAGACTGTATCTTTCTGTGTTTTATTTGGGCTGTAAAGTGGTACCTTTATTATTTTTCTCTCCTGAGCTTCCTTAAATGAAGCTAGATTTGAAAGTGAAATATTTATTATATTTCAGAAGAGGGATTACATTTTAGTTTAGGTGGTGGAGGGGGGAGGGATATGTTAATCTGCAGGGCGGCTGGAAAATGGTCTCTCAATGGTGAAAAATGGCCTAAGTGTGTGTCTCTCAAGCACTGAGCGGCTGCCCCCAAAGAGAGACTGTAACAGGGTGTGTGCACTGGGATTCTGTCTGAGATATAGTCCTGTTATTTCTATCTATCTCATTCACAGGGTGGTAATTATAACAGTGTTAATACCAAATATAATAACGGAGTGAGGAAGATGCTGTGGTCAAAGCACAGAATCGGGTGCCAGGTCTCCTGGGTACTAAACCTGGCTCTGTCACAATCTTCCAGTGAGATCCTAGATGAGCACTTCACCTCCGTTGCATGTCACAAGATTGGGCCCAGTAACCAATACGAGGTATAATCAATGCTTTCCCCTCCTTTAGCACCTTTCACCTCAGGATCTCAAAATGTTCTACAGACACTCACTAAAACCTGACAACACCTCTGTATTATCCACATTTAACTAAAGGGGTCACAGAGTCACCCAGCAAGTAAGGGATTTGCTGTGACTGCTAGTATGTACTCTCTCTCTCTCTCTCCCAATAGATGGAAAGGGCTTGGTGGCTGGATATTCTATAATAAATGCACTTTGTCATTCCCGTCCCAGGCCTCAAATTGAGTGAGTTCAGGTGCTCAGATACCACAATGATGGGTGTTGCAGAAAGACCCAGAAGAGGCCAGAGGGAGCACAGTTCCCCTTTAAAGAAATTAGCTTGCAGTCAACTCTTCTGACGTGTTTACTAATTTTGGGTGACTCACTTTTGGGGGGTTCCAAAACTCAGACTCATTGGGCCTGGTTTTCAGCAGCACTGGGCACCTGGATCTGCCACTGGAACAGTGGCTCCTCAGCCCACGTTGTGGTCAGTTACAAAGTGGCTCTAGTAAATCACCCCCAAAACAGAGGCCCTCGGAACTAGTGAACACTTCTGGAAATGTGGCCCTTAGCATGCACGCTTGGAGGATGCAAAGACAGAGGAGTCCCCTTGTTGAATATTCCCCATTGATAGAACCAGCTCTTTCCGATGCCACAAGAACAGAGCAAAAGTCACCCTGAGCCCCTCTGTGCAGTTATAAACCCCCTTTTTACAAGCAACACTTTCTTTGGACAGTTCACAGATATAAATTCAAAACTATGCTATTTTTCACCCAGGGCTACATGGTGATGGCACATTCATCGTGAGAGGTGGCAGGCCCTACTGATCAGTGACACAGACAGCAAAACTGGCTTCTGCCTTTTCTGACATCCAGATGCAGGAATTGAGAAAAATATTGTGTCTCTGGAGACGGAGAGTCCCCACGGATTGACATTTTCTCTGCCTGATTTATTGCTTTGCACCTGTTGCCAAGCAATGAGGTGTGAGCCTGCCAGACTGTTTACAGTGCAGAGTTGGAGCCTGGGGAGAATTCGCATTGTTCATCACTCAGGGATAGAAATTTAGAAATTCAGTTCAGATTTCCAGAGGTGGACAAAAGGCCCAATAATACCACTTTGTGTGGGTTTGCATCGCTTGCTCTGGTGGGCGGGGAGGAAGGACAAGAAACAAACAACCAAAAAACTTCCAAATGTGCTTTCCCAGCAGCAAACTTTGTATACCCGTTGTTATTGCTATTTAATGTTTCATGTGTGCAAATTCTCTCTGCCAGTGGCTCCAAGCACCATGCACAATGCCATTTTTGGAAATGAAAGGCCAGATCTTCTACAGTCCCCTTGAGAATTAAGTTACACAGAGACTGTGCCGTTCCCAGCTTGGAGGGCATTAAAAGAGCATGTGTCCCGAGTGTCCTTACACACCCTGGTGATCCAGAACTGCCCCTTAGGAGATCAGGGACCAACACAGCTACAACACTGCTGCTAACAGCATAGTATCAGTTCTAGCAACCCTATGGCTACTCTAATGAGTGCGGTCATTTGGGCCTATAAAGATAAGCTCCAGGTGCCTTAAATCCAGTTTTGGCCTTCTTCCTCAGTTTGGCCATGAATACAGCTCTGCTGGGCTAGAAGAGTTGGGTAAAAATTCATTCAAATTAAATAAACACCCATATTTATTAACATTTTTAAATGTTATTGAAGTTCCTATCAGTCCCCATTTAACTCAGCTATGCTTTTCAAAACCACAGTGAGAAACACGTGCAATTGAAATTGTATCTGGCCAAGCCCTGGCACTTTTTAACATGAATACCATTTGTTTAAAAATAGAAATGTGCCGCTTTCCAACAGCAAGAATGAACCAAGCTATTAAAGGCTTAGGATTTTGTGACTTCAGAGCTATTGTACTCTTAATATTTCTTGGTGCATTGATGTAGAGTACATAATATAGTGAATAATACTGTTGGTTTCTGCTGTTCCAAACAGTACAGTGGAGAATTAATTGGATAAAAACAATTACAGCTGAGGAGAGAAAGGGAGCATTTCAGAGTATTTTGTGACACGGGAGACTAGGTGTTCTGAGTGCACACTGGAAAAACTCCCCATCTTTGCTGTCAAAAAGATTTCAGGCCTGATTCTCCCCTGCTTTGTGGAGTCATTTAGACCTGGGCAAAGGGGGCGAGTGAATGGAAAGATCTAGTTCATGAGTATTGTCCACACACTTTGCTTCCAGTTTGTACAGGGGCAAGGCAGTGGAAAATCAGGCTTGTTTACATGCAGACTTGGACTGGTTTAATTAAACTGGTCCCAACCCCTATGTGGATGCCCTTATTTCAATGTCAGAGTGGTTTATTGCATTTTATCTTAAACCTGTTCTTAATCAATTTAAGCAAAACCAAAGTAAGCCTGATTTAAACTGAAATAAAAGTATCCACGTGGTCTTTGGCATCGGTTTTACTAAACCAGTTTAAAGTCACATATTAAGTTAAACCAGTGTAGGTCTGCATGTAGACAAGTGCTCAGACCCATTGTTTTCAACGTCAGTATAGTAATTGCTCTGTCCTCCTACAATCTCTAGTAGCTACAAAGCTGATATCACTGGCGGTTCAGTTGCAGAAAGAAAAATAACCAGGAAGAGGTCCGATGTTTGTGCAGAATTTTGCAGGCATGCTCCATAACTCTCCAGCCTGCTCCCTGTCAATGTGCCATTAACTGAACCTCCCTCAATTAGGAGTGAGTTTTGGAAAGATTTTCCTCCTGCCTTTTAATCCATCCTCAGCTCCTTCTGCTTTCAGGGTGAAATTCACTCCCATGAGGACTTAAGCAATGCATTGAGGAGAGATTAATAAGACTGGGACTTTTCAGCTTGGAAAAGAGGTGACTAAGGGGAGATATGATAGAGGTCTATAAAATCATGAGTGGTATAGAGAAAGTAAATAAGGAAGTGTTATTTACTCCTTGTCATAATAGAAGAACAAGGAGCCACCCAATGAAATTACTAGGCAGCAGGTTTAAAACAAACACAAGAAAGTATTTTTTCACGCAACGCACTGTCAACCTCTGGAACTCCTTGCCAGAGGATGTTGCGAAGGCCAATACTAGAACGGGATTCAAAAGGGAGCTAGATAGATTCATGGAGGATAGGTCCATCAATGGCTGTTAGCCAGGATGGGCAGAAATGATGTTCCTAGCCACTGTTTGCCAGAAGCTGGAATTGGGTGACAGGGCATGGGGCCTTTGGGGCACCTGCCATTGGCCACTGTCAGAGGACTGGATACTGGGCTTGATGGACCTTTGGTCTTACCCAGTATGGCCGTTCTTATGACTTTTTTCTGGATTTCTGCATAGGGCTGAATTTCATTCTTAGAACAATTTTTCTCCTACCTTTCCTCTTCCTTCCAATTCAGTAGAGATTTTGCTCAGATGAGGTTTGGATATGAAACTTTTGGCTCAGTCCCAAGCATTGCCCGGTTAGCGGTAACCCACATATATACAGCACCATCTCATTTTTTAGTGTTTTTCCCCCCAACCCAATCATAAACATAAGGCTCTGACTCCCACGTTGCATGCAGCTTGGCAGTTCAAAGAGAGATCCATCTCTCTGTTTTTTTAAGCCTGTGGCCAATGAAATCAGATGATTCTGGCCTGCTAGCAATACTTTGTTAACAAGCTTTTAGAAACAAGGGAGAGGTGTGTGGGAAGCAATCTGTACTTCCTGTTCTTTTAGTTTTTGGCCTTTTCTGCCTCCAGTAAAATTTTCTTGCCATGTAAGTTTCCTTCACCTTGTTCATTATCATTATTATTTGTTTTATTTCACCTATTTTGTTTTTTTTTTTTGTCTCAGTAAAGTCAAGAAAGGAGTGGGGGGAAGAATTGCTTGTGATTTGGTCGGGACCTGTGATTTTTCCCTTCTCATAGCTGTTAGAAGTCTCTCCTCCCTCACTAGATCGTCTGAGTGGGAGACTGTGAATCACAAATCCACAGGCATTCAATAGGGCATATTCCTCCTTCCATTTTTGCTGCAGAGTGAAAACCATTTACCTGACAGAGAATTCCTCTGTACTCATGAGGGAAACTTAACATACCATGGCAGCTGGGTGCCACTATCTGAAACCGCAAAATATCCTTTGCACCTCATCCAGGGGGCCTGTGCCCCAAGCTTTGTGAAATGCTACCTTACATTTTAACTGACACTTTTTCACGAGCCTGTCTCACATTTCACCTTTATTCACATCTGGTGCTGTCTCCTGGGCCAGCAGCATGGGCTCTCAGACTTCAGGTTTCACAAGGCCAACTGATCCTTACAGGTTCCAGAAGGCCTCCCCACCCATCTCATAATTGGTGAAATGCATTATGGGCTAGATCCTCAGCTGGTATAAATGAGGGTTGCTCAGTGATTTACACCACTGTGGACTCACCCTATGAGTTGTTCCCTTTCTTTGAAGCATGAGGCATTGGCCCACTGCTGAAAGAATTATATTAGACTAAACGCAATAATGAACTGATCTGCTATAGCAGTTCCTGTCATGGTCTTGGGAGGTTCTTATGTTTCCTAAGAGGTTTACTCCTCAGGAGGGGTATGCGTGGACCACAGGCTATTTCAATATTACTTTAAGGGGTTCTCAAAATATGGAGATGAGGCCAGAGCATAGAGTGGCTGGGGAGCTAGAATGTTTCCTGTGAAATCCTGTAGTACGGGAGGTTACAGAAGAGAAGCCCATCAGCAGAGCTGCGATGCTGGAACAGTGCAGGTATTACTGGCTCAAGGAAGTTCTTGAAAGAGCCGGGGATGTAGATGAGGCAGTAGGATTGGAACAGGAGTGGGCGCTGCAGATCAGGATGGAGGTGTATTGGCTATGTTGTGTGTGTGTGTATGAGAGAGAGAAGCTTACACAGCACCTGGTAATATTCAGTGATCACCAAACTGACATAAATTAAATTACGTTCGATCTCTAACTAGAGCCTGAGGGCCTATCCTGCCACTGACGTCCCCATGGACAGGAGCAGTCTGACACCGTCCGTCATCCAGCTAAAATAATCATTGAATAGCCTGAACTCCATGTGTTTTCCTTAGGAGCTACCACCTGCAGCTTGGAGAAGCCGGGAGCTGTTGAAAAAGAACTGGGGTAGGAGCTTCGTAACTGGCCAAATTATTGAATTGGAACTGCAGATCCCGAAGGAACAGCAGGGAGCTGAGAGCTGAATTCCTTCATTTTTCTGAGATTCTCTGGCTCAGCTCCCTAGCAGATCTGCCTCCTCCCCACCTCACTCCTCAGCCCCAAGGCAATTTTCAGATGTCTAGTAGATTATGCATTTGTGCTGCATCTGTGCATGTCTTTCTCTCTTTAAATGCCGTTAGATGATTTGTTTGTCCTTTGGAGTCTGAAGTTGTCTTTTTTTTTCTTTTCTTTACCTCCTGAGATAAATTAACCTGCCAGCATGCCTTCCGGGGAGATATAGATACATATAGATACATCCCCTACTAGTCATAAATTGAGGTTAAAAATTAGTAAGGAGAACAATGTAGCCTAGCTGTTAGCGTTTGAGCTGCACGGACAGATGCTTATGATCCTACCTGCATTAATTAGCACTATGGAGCATGGGATGCTCCGTAGTGTCACCCATCTCCTCCTTGCATTGTGCCCAATGCCAGAAACGGCCCTGAGATACATAGGACGTGATTCTCACCTGGTCTAAATGGGTGCAGTTCTCTTGACTTCCACGACGCTTCGCCCAATTATACCAGCTGAGACTCTGACCCAAAATTTGGTACTGGATTTCAAATGCACTGCCATTCCCACTTCCCAGAGTTCAGCGGTGTTACGATCTAGGGGCCAGTCTGGGCTTATTTCTACTTAAAAACACATTTGTTGCAATGTCAGTGAAGTAGGGCTGATTTTCTATCCTTTTCCGAAGCCCATCCAGAGGCCACATCACAAGTATAAGGACACTTCGCTCTGTCATTTAGGACTTTTCATGTGGCGATTGATCCAAAGCCCATTAAAGCGATGGAAAGATCCACTGATTTCAGTGACCTTTGGACTGTCTTTGGAGCCTGAGATCAAGTAAGTCTAATGGGAACAGGCAAATATAAACATACATTCTGTGGGGGAAATTCCCCTATGCAGAAGCCTAGCAGCCACTTAAATTCCACTTTATTCTTCAAAACAAGCCTTTAGTGGAATTTGATAGGCCATGTGCTGCGACGGTGCACAGATTGGGAAAGCGCTCTGTGCTCCAGTAGCGTCTGCCTTGTCTCTTGGTAGCAGTTGGCACCCTGTTATCTGTACAAATCTCTAGACCAGGTATTTTCTACCTAGCCCATATATTTGGGGCACCTGCATGACTGCCCTGCTGCCTGACTCCAATTTCTGAGTTGTCACTGGAGAAAACTGAAAGAGAGAGGAAGAAAAATAAAGAAATCAGGACATGCCCCTAGAGGTCTTCAGGAGACTGTTCCCATTGGAAGGCAGCCCCTGTGGAGATCAGATTCACTCTGCATTGGTAGCCTGACATCTGTCATCTCCAGCATGTCTCAATCTCTCTCCAGTGGCTAGGAAGTTTCTTCAGACAAAACTTAAATTGCTCTAAATATTAAAGGATTAGGTTAAAACAAGCATATTTATGAAAGATTTGTGTACAGGAGACTAGGATTAGATCTCCATTGCCTTGAAAGCTTTATTCAGGGTAGCCTGCTGGAGACACTTATGCACCTTTTATATATATGAGAGTTGGGTTTGTGCTTTTTTGTTTTCTGATGCTGTTGCAACCCAGGGCAAACTTCCCCCTCCATCTGCCCACTGTGTCTGTCTCCTGAGTATTCTGCACTGTCACCAAGTATAGGAAATTCCCTCTGTGGCGTTTGCTTTCTCCTGATGGTTCAGGACTAGGATACCTGAGTGGATGGAGACTAGATGGGCTTGTGTTTTTTTGATGTGTTATGGTTGAAGGCAGCTTTCTAGACTATGTGGGACATTGGGCTAAAGCAGTATGACTGGAGACAGGTTACTAAACTAGATGGGATTGTGAGGGTTCTCGGGGTACCCAGGACCTGTTAGCCCCTGTCTCCAGCATGACAAAGAGAACCCAGATATTAAAGCACTGATAGGTACTGGAGGGTATTCTGGTTAAAATTCCACCCCTAAATTGCAAGGAAGGTTGATTGTGATCTCTCTGCCTCTGATAGAATCATGCAGTCTCTTTGGTAGTCAACCCTGCCAGAGATGGGTTATCCATGGGGGACTGTAAAACACTTCTGCAAAGTAAAGTATTTCCTTTGGAATTGACCAGGTTTCAGGATGAGTTAGCTTAAAAAAAATTCTTAGTGGAGAGGTTAGGAATGGGAAGCTATGTTGGAGGAATAGTGTCTGACTCAACAGGCAAATAAATATACAGTGGGCATTTCACTTCTCTGCAAAGGCCAACATGAGGTCCTAGTCCAAGGGTTTAAGTGAGATTAAATAGTCCATCAGCTTTGTTTTAGCACGCTGGCAGGGGGCCATTCTCACCTAGAATGGCTGAATGGTAGCTGACTCATAGATTATTTTTGTAGTGACTTGTTGAGATGTTAGCAGATTATTATTATTTCAATTGCAATAGAGTCCAAATGTGACAGGCTCTTTCCAAACACATAGGAAGAAACAGTCTCTGCCCCAATGTACTTATAATACTATCTGTTGGTACCAAAAAAAGGAATAATTTTTCATCAGAACATGCAGTTCAGCTGAAATCATGTCATTTTTGCCAAAATTTTGTTTTAGAGACTAAAAGGTTTTGAAGATGTCAAAACATCCATTTAGACATCTTTAGTATAAAATGTTTTGATTTTTCATTTTGTAATCACTTATGCTTTGAAATGTTTTTATATTTTACATATTATAATACAACCTTTATAAAAAGTCAAAATCAAAACAAAATGTTTTGGACAGTCCAAAACTAATTGGGGGTGGGAGGACGGACTTTCCTTCTGGGAGAATTTTGAAAATTTCAGGTCATGTTCTGATTCGGAATAATGCCAGATTTTGAATTCTCAAACTCCTTTGTGAAATGAAATTTCTGTCCTCTACACAGCTCTGTTTACAGCTATTTTCTCTGGTGTTCCACAACCATAGGGGAACTCTCTACGGTATTTGGGTAGCATCTTGCAAGTACTGTGTGTGCTGAATGCCTGAGATTCTTTTTCTGACATCTTGAGGGACATGAAGGCAGGCTGAATTTTTCTGGTCCCTAAACACCCTAATGAGATGACATTCATATGTAAGGAAATGTCACCTCCAGTGTTAGTTATTATAAATCACTCTTTGCTGGATATGGTGTTACAATATATAGCAATTTTTTTCCTTGTGAATTTAGTTCATTTAGAAATGAACAGAGGTTACCTACAGTACATATTGGAATGGAACATTCTATAATCAACAAAACCTGAGCTTTAGCACTTTTAGCTTGTCTGGGTGACAGATGAAAAATTGATAGCAGAATAGCAAGTTCAGAAGTTGGCAAAGGTTCAGACTCTTGGCCAGTTGCATTCTGGTTGCCCTTGTTGCTGAGTCTATTCTCAGCTCCCCATCCTTTGCACTAGAATTTGTGTGATTTTTTTTTTTTTAAAGCTCATTGTTTCTCAAGAGCAATTATTCAGGATGCAGCCAAAACATGTGTTCTCTAATTAGAGGGAGGGAAAAAAATATCCAGCCTTACAGTCCCTTTGACTAGATATTTCTTTCAGGGTTGGATTCATTGAAGAGCCTCTTTGATTTTCTTTCATCTGAATCCCCCTCATTTTCCTTCAAGGAGCCTTTACTCCTTCCCCCACCTTTTTTCTTTCATTCTTTCTCAGAGCCCTTTTTACCTTTATCTTTCTGTTTACAGATGCCAGTCGTCTACCTCTCTCATCTCCACTGCCTTCTATTTCAGGCCTCTCCTCCGAGTCCTTCTTTTACCTTTCCCTGCTACCACTCAGCCTTTCCGCTTGGCTGCACTAACCAGACTTGTGGTACTTGGTGCAGCTGTCATGGTCGTGTGATCGTGCCACTGCTGCTTGCCTGCTATTTCCTCACTTTTCTTGCTGGGTTGCCACCTGCCTGCCTGAGGATAGTCTGACTGGCTGGTTCTGAAGCAAATGCCACTGCAGCCCTTCCTTCATCCAGTCTTCAAGGGACTGTGAGTCGATGGAACTTGCACCTCGGATAGTTCCATTCCGACAGGAAAGGGCAGACCTGTGATTGTGCTACAGTGAGTCTGCGATGGGAAAAGGTCAACACAGGGACAGCATGATGCTGTTTTTCTTATGACTTATTTACTTATATTCCTGCAGCACCTAGACGCCCCCGTCACGGACCAGCACCCCTTGGTGCAAGGCGCTGAACAAGCACAAAACGAAAAGTTCATCCCTGCCACAGAGAGCTTCCAATCTTGGTATATCTTGCTTTTGATACGGTCTCGCATGACCCTCTCATAAACAAGCTAGGGAAATACAACCTAGATGGAGCTACTATAAGGCGGATGCATAACTGGTTGGAAAACCATTCCCAGAGAGCAGTTATCAGTGGTTCACAGTCAAGTTGGAAGGACATATCAAGTATGGGCCTGCAGAGATCAGTTCTGGGTCTGGTTCTGTTCAATATCTTCATCAGTGATTTAGATAATGGCATAAAGAGAACACTTACAAAGTTTGTGGATGATACCAAGCTAGGAGGGTTTGCAAGTGCTTTGGAGGATAGGATTAAAATTCAAAATGATCTGGACAAACTGCAAAAAGGGTCTGAAGTAAATAGGATGACATTCAATAAGGACAAATGCAAAGTACTCCACTTAGGAAGGAACAATCAGTTGCACCCATACAAAATGGGAAATGACTGCCTAGGAAGGAGTACTGCGGAAAGGGATCTAGGGGTCATAGTGGACCACAAGATAAATATGACAACACTGTGACACTGTTGCAAAAAAAGCAAACATCATTCTGGGATGTATTCGCAGGAGTGCTGTAAGCAAGACACAAGAAATATTTCTTCCGCTCTACTCCACGCTGATTAGGCCTCAACTGGAGTATTTGTCCAGTTCTGGACGCTACATTTCAGGAAAGATGTGAACAAATTGGAGAAAGTCCAGAGAAGAGCAACAAAAAAGATTAAAGGTCTAGAAAACATGATCTGTGTGGGGAGATTGAAAAAAATGGGTTTGTTTAGTGTGGAGAAGAGAAGACTGAGAGGGGAAATAAGAGTTTTCAAATATATAAAAGGTTGTTATAAGGAGGAGAGAGAAAAATTGTTCTCTTTAACCTTTGAGGATAGGACAAGAAGCAATGGGTTTCAATTGCATCAAGGGAGGTTTAGGCTGGACATTAGAAAAATCTTCCTGTTCAGGTGGTTAAGCACTGGAATAATTTGCCTAGGGAGGTTGTGTAATCTCAGTCATTGGAGATTTTTAAGAGCAAGTTAGACAAATGCCTGTAAGGGATGGTCTAGCTAATACTTAGTCCTGCCATGAGTGCAGGGGACTGGACTAGACAACCTCTTGAGGTCCCTTCCAGCCCTATGATTCTATAAAGGACTTGTTTGAAAATTTAAGAAGTGGGTGATGGAGATGGACCAATCTGAGGTGGGAGTCGACATCTTAATAATGAATGAGAGATCATCGGTAGGGTGGGGATAGGCCATGAAGCCCATGAAACGGAAGACAAGTAGCTTATGTTTTAAGCAATAGAGAAGAGTGGCAGTGGAGGCATGCACAGAGACAGGTGACATGGTCCAAGTGACGGGCTAGGAAAATGATCTTTACAGTGGCATTCTGAATGGAAATGAGTGAGGCAAGGTTGCATTTGTCAAGACCAGAGAGAAGGCTGTTGCTGTCTGCTGGACTTGGATGCTCACCCCTCTGTAACTGCAGTGTGCAAGTCATGCACTCTCTGAATAGCAGTGCAATTTCATAGTAAATACATCATTTCAGCACCGACTTGGCACTATCTCCTCTTGCAGAGGCTGCTGGTGGCCGTTGTACTTTCCTTTGTCATTCCCTGTCTCTGTATGTTCACATATCACATCCAGGACCAGTTCTGTGGGCTTTCCATGGCACCTCCAGGAGTCAGGGAGGAAGCTCTACATTCTGTTTTTGCCGTAGATGAAACAATATGGAACTTCACTCTCCTACTGCCTCTTCCATGGTGTTTCTCCAAGCCCAGTATTGACTATTGCTAGTTAGAGTTAGAAATCACAGATATAGTGTGTCTATGTTCAGTGGATGGCTAACAAACACCCTTAAAGCTCCTTAGCATTAGAACAGAGCTGTCAAGGTTTGAAGATTGCCAAGGGGCAATTTGTTGAGTGAGACATACATTTTTAATAAACTGTATTTTATTTCAGTGATGGGCAAGTTATTAAGCAGTTTGACAGCGAGTGGTATGAAGAAATGGAAGTGTACCTTCAAGGTAGACTATTTTTGGCAGATAAGGGGAAAAAACAGCGGGCTAGCAGCTATGAAAACAGAAGTGCAAATAAAGATATGATGCTTTTACTTACATGCACATAAGGTAGATACTGCTAATGAAGTGGGGAAATTACTTTCTGTGTGACTTCAATGTCCTGAAAATGGGCACACCACCAAAAGGACCACCCTGCAGAAGAACCTGCTGGGGAGAAAGTGCTAATTCATGGCTTCCTTGTGCTAAGTCAGAACAGAATTGTATAGGGTTTGGGGTTTTATTTCCAACATTTGATTGGAACGGATAATGGGAATGATCTTGAGGTTTTATAGTGCCACTCCTCCAAAAGACTCGGAGAGCACTTTGCAATCTTTACAAACCATTGTACAGTTGGCTACTGTTGGTCCAATATAAATAATAACCAGTAAGAAAATACCAGGGATCCTGATCTCTCTTTGGTATGAAAAGTACTATATAAAAGCTAGGTTTTATTGTTATAAGAACCACATACACCTGCTACTGAAATGCGGCCACCTCTGGCGTGAAACACAGCAGCTGTTTAACTCATGCCCAATAATCTACACAACACTTTAGAACAAGAGGTGAAGAATCCTGTATGTAGTAGAGAGTCGAGAAGGAATTTAAGGAATCAGAATGTGATTTGTCCTAGTTGGAATTTGGCCAGGAGTTCCAGATTAACACATTTTGTCCTGCCAAAAGAACAATGGGATTATTTGTGCCCTTGGTCAGGAAGAGGCTGTTTTTTATTTCTCATCTCTGAAGCACAGAACTCCATATGGTGTCCCTCCCTCCTTGAGCCTTTAATGAAAACACTCTGTGGGAAATGAGCCTTCTGTTATTACCTGAATAGAAAAACTCTCTGCTTTTTGACTTTTGTACTTAGCATAATGTGGCTTTCTGGGAGATGGGGAAATTGGAGACAATACTCTTTCTTTTGCTAGGTGACGGTCGGGGGGAAGAGAGCTAGGTCTCTGGTTAACAACATGAGACTCTGGCTCTCATCACGGTCAATCAGAATTCTTAAACTCATTCCTTTCTGTAGCAAATGCCCTTGAGCCTGTATGCATTTTTATTTCAAGGCTTTCACGGAGAATGCAAACAGGCACGAGGGAGAGAGTAAAAAGAACAGGAGTACTTGTGGCACCTTAGAGACTAACGAATTTATTAGAGCATAAGCTTTCGTGGGCTACAGCCCACTTCTTCGGATGCATATAGAATGGAACATATATTGAGGAGATATATATACACACATACAGAGAGCATGGACAGGTGGGAGTTGTCTTACCAACTCTGAGAGGCCAATTAAGTAAGAGAAAAAAAACTTTTGAAGAGATAATCAAGATAGCCCAGTACAGACAGTTTGATAAAAAGTGTGAGAATACTTACAAGGAGAGATAGATTCAATGTTTGTAATGGCTCAGCCATTCCCAGTCCTTATTCAATCCTAAATTGATTGTATCTAGTTTGCATATCAATTCCAGCTCAGCAGTCTCTCGTTGGAGTCTGTTTTTGAAGTTTTTCTGTTGTAAAATAGCCACCCGCAGGTCTGTCACTGAATGACCAGACAGGTTAAAGTGTTCTCCCACTGGTTTTTGAGTATTATGATTCCTGATGTCAGATTTGTGTCCATTAATTCTTTTGCGGAGAAACTGTCCAGTTTGGCCAATGTACATGGCAGAGGGGCATTGCTGGCACATGATGGCATATATCACATTGGTAGATGTGCAGGTGAACGAGCCCCTGATGGTATGGCTGATGTGATTAGGTCCTATGATGATGTCACTTGAATAGATATGTGGACAGAGTTGGCATCGGGCTTTGTTACAAGGATTGGTTCCTGGGTCAGTGTTTTTGTTCAGTGATGTGTGGTTGCTGGTGAGTATTTGCTTTAGGTTGGGGGGTTGTCTATAAGCGAGGACAGGTCTGTCTCCCAAGATCTGTGAGAGTGAGGGATCATCTTTCAGGATAGGTTGTAGATCTTCGATGATGCACTGGAGAGGTTTTAGTTGGGGGCTGAAGGTGACAGCTAGTGGTGTTCTGTTATTTTCTTTGTTGGGCCTTTCTTGTAGGAGGTGACTTCTGGGTACTCGTCTGGCTCTGTCAATCTGTTTTTTCACTTCAGCAGGTGGGGACTGTAGTTTTAAGAATGCTTGATAGAGATCGTGTAGGTGGCTTGCCTCTGTCTGAGGGATTGGAGCAAATGCGGTTATATCTTAGAGCTTGGCTGTAGACAATGGATCGTGTGGTGTGTCCTGGATGGAAGCTGGAGGCATGTAGGTAAGTGTAGCGGTCAGTAGGTTTCCGGTATAGGGTGGTATTTATGTGACCATCACTTATTAGCACAGTAGTGTCCAGGAAATGGACCGCTTGTGTGGATTGATCTAGGCTGAGGTTGATGGTGGGATGGAAATTATTGAAATCATGGTGGAATTCCTCAAGGGCTTCTTTTCCATGGGTCCAGATGAGGGAGAGAGTGAGTCACACAAATACGCAGCCCGTTGTGTGGTGGTTCTTTCGTGATACGGTGGAGACTACGATACAATTGGAGATGGCAACGTCCTGAAATCTGGGGTTTCTCCTCCCCCAGAGGGATTATTTATAAATACCCAGGTCCCCACCCTTACGCCAGTATGGGCGCACACACAAAATGGAGTTTCCTTAACATCTCAGAAACTAACACAAACCAAGACATAAATAACTGTTGGCATTTTCTAGATTGTCATTGCAGTGAATATTTAGGTGGATGTGCGTGTGTGCAGATGTGCACACGCATACACACACACACACGTATCTCTCTCTATATATAGGGCCAGGGCCTCAGCTAGTGTAAATCAGTGTTATTCCCTTGAAGTGAATGGCGCTATACCAATTTACACCGGCTGAGGATCAGGTCCAACATACATGTGTTTTGCATAGAATGTGAAGTAAGGAACGGTTTATTATCTTAGGGTTTGCACATGTGTGAAACTGGCCCCTTTGGGAGTTTCTTAGGGCTTGTCTACACTACTCGCCGGATCGGCGGGCAGCGATCGATCCAGCAGGGGTTGATTTACCACGTCTAGTCTAGATGCGATAAATCGACCCCCGAGCGCTCTCTCGTCGACTCTAGTACTCCACCAGAATGAGGAGCGCAAGCGGAGTCGACAGGAGAGCGTCAGCTGTCGACTTACCGCAGTGAAGACACTGCGGTAAGTAGATCTAAGTATGTCGACTTCAGTTGTGCTATTCACGTAGCTGAAGTTGCGTATCTTAGATTGACCCCGCGCAGTAGCGTAGACAAGCCCTTAGACCCAGCTCCTCAAAAGGATTTAAGCTCCTAATGGCCATTGAAATAATTAGATGTGAGGAACCTATATACCTTTGAGGATCTTACCCTAAGTTTCCAAATCTTGAAAGTGCCTGAAAACAGTAAAATGTGATGCATTGTTGCAATTAATATTCTAGCTTATAGTGGTAAAAACAGCTTGAGAATGGAACTGGTAAAATTATCTATTTATTTTAGAGAAAAAACATAAAATTGTTGTTTCTTTTTAATTTCCTGGTTTCTTTCTGCAAAAGCTGAAAAATGTTGGGTTTCTGAACTGAATTTTTTTCAAGTTTTTCACAATTTTTTTTTTAAAAGTAACTTTATTATTAACAAAAGGCCGTTTTTGGTTGAAAAATTTTGAACATCTCTACTAAAGAGCTATGATGACTTGTGAAGTGGGAGATGGGCTGCATTCATATTTGGGTCCTTGGAGTCTTCTTTCTGAGTGCAAATATAAATTAAACATTTGTTAATGGAAGCTAAACCGAGGCTATGTTCTTCAGACCAATGTCTGAGGTGTATACTGCTAACTAGTGCTGTAGTCACCCGGAGGAGAGCAATCTGCCATTGCAATCTATTTTCTGAATGGAGGGAAAAGAAAATTAAACATGACTCAAAGGCAGAGAGTATAAACTAGCAATGCTTTTGGAGATCAAGAATGTTAAAATAAATCCTCCAGCAAAAGAAGAAACAACCTCCCTCCCCTCAAAACCCCCCACAGGTGATGACTATAAGTAATAACAGGGGATCTTTCCCATTTCCCCCAGCACCACAGGAGTTAGTTTCCTACATTATTACTTGCAAATATATACTGCAGGGGAAGTAGGTTTGCAAAGCAAAAATGAGGAAAATTGGCCTTGCGGTTAAAGAGTTAGACTGAGACTCCGGAAATGTGGGTTTTATTCTTGGCTCTTCCACATTCCTTGTGTGCCCTGGGCAAGTCACTTAGATTGAGATATTTTAAGGGCAGCTGGGCACTAATTCCCTTATGGTCCTTTGGAAATCTCTGTCTCCATGTCTCTGTGCCTCAGTTCCCTATCTGTAAAATGGGGATAATAATCCTTGCCTACCTCACAAGGGCATGGTGAGGCTAATGCCATAATTGCTCAAGAGGTGCTCTGATATCACGGTGATGGGAGCCATACATGTGCCTGGACAGACAGCCACAGGAATGCCCGCTCAACCAAAGAGAACTGTGACTAGATCAGCGGTTCTCAAATTGTGAGTTGGGACCCCATTTTAATGTGGTCACCAGGGCCAGCATTAGACTTGCTGGGCTCTGGGGCCGAAGCCAAGACCCACTGCCCAGAGCTGAAGCTGAAGCCTGAGGGCCTCAGCTGTGGGTGGCGGAGCTCAGGTTGCAGGCCTCACCCCTGGGGTGAAGCCCTTGGGCTTCAGCTTTGCCTCCCCCTCCCTCCGCCTGGGCCATGGGGCTCATGCTTTGGTCCCCCTCCTGGGTCATGTAGTAATTTTCGTTGTCAGAAGGGGGTCCTGGTGTAATGAAGTTTACGAACCCCTGCTATAGATCACCCTGGTTTGAGGGGAAGATGTTGGAATCTGATGCTCACTTTCATAGGCTTGTTCTTTGTTCCCTGATGCTGGGATTTGTCTTGCCCCTATGCAGACTCCTGTATGCGCAGCATGACTAACACTCTAGTTAGTCTTGTGTACAGACGTTTCCTTGTCAGTTCCCCTTCTCAATGCACAGGCACGTTGGGCTAATCACTTCCTTCTCTCTCCTGAGCTTTCCTTCCAGTGCATGTATCTCACCACGGAATGGGATGATCAGCCTGGCAGCCTGTGTCTAATCTGACAGAACTGTAACATGTGAGAGGAGAACATCAAATGACTGAATAAAGGCCCAGTCACTTCTCTCTCTGTCCCTTTTGCGGATCCTCTGTGTCCTGTTCCCCTAGCGATGAGAGTTTGGAAGCAGAGCAAGGAGATTTTTTTCTCAGCCAGCGTCGTTTCCTCCTACTGCAGGCACTGGCTGTCTCCTGCTGCTGGTCTTCTGGAAGGAGTGTATGTGCAGATGATGGGGAATTCACAATGGACGTCCGCGTCTAACTATTCATGAGACAATTAAAATTACAGGGGTTCATATCCTGCTCTCCCTACCTCTCTATATATATTTTAAAGAGAGAGACATAGCCCAGGTACTCAGGCCTGGTCCTCAGCATAGGACTCAAATTAGTTTGAGGATAGGAAAGGTGCCTTGTGCAGTGCCAGGAATAAATTAGAGCAGTCTCGGGCTGCTCTAAATTATGCCTGATGGTAAGACCCCCGTCTCCCCCTCTCTTCCCCAGAGGTGGCACACACCACAGAATCACTGGAGTAGCATGCACAACCCCTAGGCCTGCTGTATGTTATCCAAGCAGGGGGTTGGACTAGATGATCTCCTGAGGTCCCTTCCAACCCTCATATTCTATGATTCAAGCATTCCCCTACATAAGGGTAATCCACAGCTGACCTGTAGGGCAGCTTAATAATGACTCATCTATGCCCTACAGAGATGCAAAAGAGATGTGACACACACACTCTGACATGGGTCGAAGTTACCATAAAGATGATTTCTCTACATACATGAATCACACGCAGGGCTCAAATACATTTCACTGGAACTGGCTTGATTCTAAGTTTAGCGTCCTCTCAATTGTTTTGTGCAACATTTAATTAACGCCAAGTAGCCTGATGGGAAGGGCGTGCAGCGACCACAATGATTCTGTCGGACTCTGTGCGAATGGAAACCGTTCCCCTTCTCTTTTTCTCTCCCCACCCCGTTCTCCGAAGATACTCGCCATGCGGTATCTATCTCAATGTCATTTTCCTCAAGATGTGAGCTGGAACAAATCTGGAGCAGCTGCTTCATTTCTAAGTGTCCTTTAGGGATCCCCTCAGCAGACACTTTGCAGAATATAATGATGACATTCTAACGAGCATTAATGCACATGTTGTCATTTTTCTATATTTACACTTCCCACAGGAGGCATAGTTCTGAAAGAGAGAGAGAGAGAGCAAAAGAAAGTTTTTATGTGTAAACTTCAGTGTCTGAGCTAGGCTAGGCAGCCAAAGAATCTAATTACACAGAATTACAAACCAGCGAGAGCCTGGGGCTGAGGATACAGAGCAGGGATTCTGGGTGGAAGATTCCTGTGACATTTCCTGTCTTCAGGCCCCTCTGCCATGTACATTGGCCAAACTGGACAGTCTCTACGCAAAAGAATAAATGGACACAAATCAGACGTCAAGAAATATAACATTCAAAAACCAGTCGGAGAACACTTCAACCTCCCTGGTCATTCAATGACAGACTGAAAAGTCACAATTCTCCAACAAAAAACTTCAAAAACAGACTCCAATGAGAAACTGCAGAACTGGAATTAATTTGCAAACTGGACACCATTAAATTAGGCTTGAATAAAGATTGGGCGTGGATGGGTCAATACACAAAGTAAAAACTATTTCCTATGCTAATTTTTCCCCTACTGTTACTCACACCTTCTTGTCAGCTGTTTGAAATGGGCCATCCTGATTATCACTACAAAAGTTTTTTTTCTCCTGCTGATAATAGTCCACCTTAATTGATTAGTCTCGTTAGAGTTGGTATGGCAACATCCATTTTTTCATGTTCTCTGTGTATATATATCTTCCTACTTTATTTTCCACTGCATGCATCCAATGAAGTGGGTTTTAGCCCACGAAAGCATATGTCCAAATAAATTTGTTAGTCTCTAAGGTGCCACAAATACTCCCCGTTCTTTTTGCTGATACGGACTAACACGGCTACCACTCTGAAACCTATATATGCTTGGTACTTCACAATATGCAAAGCTGAAACAGATAAGGTTACAGCAATGTCCTCCGTTTACCATTTTTTTCGGGGGGAAGATTGTATCAAATAAATGTATCAAAAGATTTCTCTCTCCCCATCTCCTCCCTGCTACATTATCCAAATCAGGAGTGGATATCCAGCTGGTATGATAAGTAGTAATAAATGGTTATGCTTGTCTGTGGAAATTTTGCTGGCAAATTTCCGAACCAGATTAAAAAGTAAATTAGATTTCTTCTGGAGAGTTATTTTCAAGGGTTTTTGTCTGCTGATGTTCTTGTGCGAGATTGCCATTTTGCCAAGGGGGAAAAGAAAAAGAAGGGGATGAAGAATTCAGCCTGCAATTATCTGACTGAACAAGGCTCTCCTGCAGAAGGCACCTAATCAGGAAAGTCTCAAATTTGCTTAAAATACAATGTGCAATATAACATTTACTTATAATGTGCCTCACCTGCTCAGATAAAATTGTTTCTAGAGCCAAGCAATTGCCAATGACAAGCCATAAAATGGAACAAATAGAATCAAATCGGGTATTAATAACAGTAGAATAAAATAAAATAAAATGCTCCCCGCCCCTGTTAGCAGTCTTAAATTTTTCTCTGTGGAAAGTGCAGATGAATAGCAGAGCAGACTTTGTATGTATCCCAAGCACCAGGGCAGGCAATGATAGGAGACAGACAACATACTTGTCCCTGGGCATCAGAGGGCATTGGGGAATGAAAGGGGAACAGAATTGCAGCCCAGGGGTGGGAAATGAGAGGTGGATGAGGAGATCATGGTGGTCTTGGTGCTTTTGCTCACAGGAGAGAATGTGGTATTTAATTGCCCATCTCTGGGGATTAACAAAACCCAGCTCCCCAATGGAAAAGATGGGCCCTTTTCTGCTATACTGTTGGGGACAGGAAGGATGTTCTTGTGGGCAAAGCATTGGGCTGGAACTCAGGAGATAGTTTCAGTTCTCTGTTTTGCCACAGATTCTGAAGAAGTGGGTTTTTTACCCAGGAAAGCTTATGCCCAAATAAATCTGTTAGTCTTTAAGGTGCCACTGGACTCCTCATTGTTTTTGTGGATACAGACTAACACAGCTACCCCCAGATTCCCTGTGTGACCTTGGGCAAGTCATTTAACAGCTTTGTGTGTCAGTTTCCCCATCTGTAAAATGGTGATTTTTTTCCCCTTGTCCCTTTAGATTCTCTGTCTCTTATACTATATAGCTGTTCAGTGCCAAGCACAATGGGGAATGATCTCAGCTGGAGCCCTACGCATCACTGCAAGATAAATAACAATAAATAGAGTAGGGTTGTATGTAAAACCGACCCTCCTTTTGCCTCTGTCACTACCAGAGGCCCCACATCTCAGTCCATGAGTGTGGGCTCCACATAAGGGCTGCTGGACGTGGGTGCGTGAACATCTTTCCCAGCATCGTCTGGAGCAGTCACCCAAGTGTAACTTCAGTCTTCCCTCCTGGTACTGAGTGAGAGCCAGGCTGATCCAAGCCCTGCCAATGGGGCAGGTGGCTGCGTAGAAGCAGCATTGGGCTCTGACCCAGGGACGTACATTTATGGTCATGATTTATTTGAATAAAAATCTCACCCACAAGGTATTTTTCATAATGTTTGAATGACTTTATAACATCACTGCCGTGAACAGAAACCCTCCAATGCTGTAAAAGGAAAGCTTTCCCCATAGTTACACTGTTTCTCAGCCATGCGATACACATTGGTTTGTTATTGTGGTGCTAGGATACACACACAGATTTGCTCATGGGTGCGCTGGACTGGGAACACTGGTGCATTACTGTGTGGCTCTTCGTGAGAACTGGGCTGGACCCACGGATTTATTATTGTAGGGTTGCTCATAAACACTGGCTGGGCATCGTGGCTTGCTAATCTAGGGATGCTCATAGGTGCGTAGCTTGGGTACTATGCTGGGTGTGCTGTTTTTGTTTAAAGTAAAGAATTTATTTTGAACGTCACTCACAGTCCTAGAAATGATATAGCTTTAGCAAACAGCTGGGTGTGGGATATTCCAAACCAGCTAAGTTGTACTGTACTTTTATAGTGATACAGCTGCACCACACTCTGGAATTGTACTGCTTTCACTTGACCGGTCTAGTGAATGGGGTACAACTTTTGTGTGTGAGGACAATGCCTTTGAGCATAAGTCCTACTGATTTTCAATGGGACTTGTGCTCTTAAATTCCTTAGGTGCTATAAAAATCCCACCCTATAGGAATAACAAGTGATAGGTCAATTGTTTGCCATCCCACCCTCATTGAGAAACAACTGAGGTCTAAAAAGCAATTCAGGCTATTCCTTTGCACGGGATTATTACTTTGTTTTAAGTACGCTGGGTCTACATTTGAAAGAGCCATCGCAGCGCGTGGTCCAGATGCAGATGGAGAGCGAGAGACACCAGACAGCTCAATCTTGCTGTCGTGTTACGTGTGTGGGTCTCAGACCTCAATGACTGTCCAAGGAACATCTACTTTCCTTCACTTCTAAGTTTAGCCTTTTAATGTTACCCGGAAAGAAATTCAACTCCGTAAAATGAATGGGAAAGTTTTGCCTAATTACACTGTACACCCTGCCCTGCTGCTTCTCTCTGCAGGATTATATTGGCAAATGGAAAACAACAGAAATAAAATGGGGGAAGAAAGAAAATTTAATTTAAATCCACCTGGGGAGGAGACATTGTGAGATAGTGAAAGCATACTCTGCAGGGTCATGCTGAACTGCTTACTCATCTGTGTAATGGGTAGCATGTGTGTTAATAGCATGTGGATGGGGAGGGATGCGTGTGGGTGGGTGTGCACAAGGGTGCTGATTAGATTCTGAGGCCTGGCTTCAATGGGTTTGGATCAGATCTTTAGTGCAGGTGTAGGGAGTGGATGGTTGGTATGATTAGGTGAGTGCCCAGGCACGTGCAGTACATACAGCATGCTGGTCAGTGCATGTGGGGGCTGGTTGTGGTGCACGTGGGGGCCGTGTAGGCTGGTGAAGAATGGGGCTAGTGTTAGTGCAGGGAGAATATGGGTGGACTTGGGGTGGGCATGCAGCAGGTGCAGAGGTGTCAGCGGACATACATCTCCCAGGTCCGGATGTTGTTGGCAGAGACGGTTTGCAGGAAGGTCCGTGTGTGATGGAGACTCCCAAGGGGATGCTGCACTAGTAACCTTGCTCCCAGGGAACACGGAGACCCTATTCTCCATCACAGAGAGTTGGCTGGCCACACCTCTGACTCCTCCTAGCCACAGATTTTGTCCTTTGTTTTGTCTGTATTGGGACAGCCGAGTCTCCAGGCACTGAACAGCTGCTTCACTGACCTGAGTGACGCACTCGGCCCGTGTGGACTGACTTCTTAATTGGGGTCAATCGTAAACAGCCCTGTCACACTGGAAAGCAACTTCCTGGACGCCGGCCCTGGTGCAGACAGCAGCCGTCCGGGGACTGGCTTGGAAGAGAGCCATGCTGCTCTCTCTCTCTCTTTCCCCTTCCTTTCTGCTTCTTGCCTGTTTTCCGTTCATGTATCTCCTCGCCTCTGCCCTGCAGATGGAGTTTTCACTCCTCCATGACACACTGCTGGGGTTGTCGCCTCTCCTGGCCTTTATGGCTGACTGCACCCAGGGGAGTCATCGCCATGAATCATTCAGGACATTTCCAAGGCTCTCCCCGTCCTTGACCCGCCCTGCTCATGAGGACGGCTCTAATCATGCCTTCAGCTGCCTCTGCCCTTCAGTCCAGAAAGGGAACTAGCCCCCGTTCTTCCACTATCACCAAGGAGATCCCTTCTAATCAGCTGTGAGTGCTGCATAGCGCTGCCCTTGCAGTCTACAGTGATTCCTGCAAATGCATAGAGAAGGGCTGGTACTCTGTGCTCCTGCTGCATATACAGCCAGCATCAGAGATGTTCCTAGGTGTACAGGCCTCTGTGTGTTCCTGGAGGGGGCTGCAGCCGTGAGGTAACCTCTCTGGGGTGCTCCTAAGCTAAGCCACTCAGTACTGTTGTTTGGGGCTTTCGCAGTTAAATCCCAGCAGGGGGTTTCAGAGTGAACTTTGGGTCATTGCAGCCCAGCTTGAGAGGTCATTAGGTGCAGCTGAGCCCAGTTAAGCTCATAATTTCTTTCTAAAGGGGCTGGGCTACATTTAGGCAGAGAGAAAATGGTGGGGGCACTCAGAGGTCAAGCTGGGAGTTTCTAGACCTAGGAAGGTCTTGGCTTTGCTTAGAGCAGCTGATGTTTGAGCTACAGGAAGGGAATGTAGCTAGCAGTTGTTAGGGGGCTGATTTATTTGTATTCTTTGGGCGATGCAAGAGCTTTGTAAAACCAAACCTGAAAGCCCAGAGAGGTCTTTTCTGCTTACTCAGGGTCTCTGGAGTCTTTCTCCCAACTGCTCAGACTCCAGCCTTGACACGAACATGCACCACCTTCAGTAAGCTCTGCATGCATGTGGTATTTAGAGTGAGCTCAGTGGAGACAGCATACAGCTTGCATGCTGCATCTGTAGTGAGCTCAGAACTACGCATACAGGCTGAGTACACACTCAGAATTCTGTGCACACGCATTTGACTCAGCTAAAGTACTGGATGTATGCAATATGGTGGGAGTAACAGCTGATAATACTCAGTTATAAAACCTGAAAGAAAAGCTAGTTCTCTCCCACAAAGAGTGACTGCATGAGTTTGCTCTGTTCCTGTGCAAAAATTGCATGTTCCTGTAGATTTGACACTCAAGAGAAGCTAACTGATTGGAGGCACGGGCTTTTGCAGAAGGGTTAAATTAGTCTCTGAGCTTGCTCTGCTGATATGAAATCAATTTCCGGCCAGTGGCTCTCAGAACACATTTCTAGCCTTGATGGTGAGGTAGGAGATTTTAAATCTGCCACGGATCCAGGACTGATTGTGCAAAACAAAACTGGGGAGGGGAAATCCACATTGGAAGGGAGATAAGGAAACAATACCTTTTGCTTTGTCCTTTTAAATGCCATCTATCTGCAGCTGTTCAGAGGTGTGGAGTGTTAAGATAAATTCTGAGATAGATGGACGAGTGGGCAGAGTGCAGTGAAGAAGATAAACCACTTGCTCTCCTATATAGTTGCTTATCACAACACATGAGCTCCACTATAGATGTTTTATATTTTGTGCAGTGGCATAGGCAAATCACCCACACTACATCAGCCAGGAAGGGGTTAGTGGCCTGCCACAGGGACTGAAGACAACCATACCAAGTTTGGAGAAAAGGCTTTGCCGCTGGAAGGAACACAAAGGGAGAAGACTGGCTTCAGAGATGGGCAGAGGGGTCTTGGAGCTGAGGCAGAGGGGACCAACGGAAGGGGCTGAGCACCCTGAGCTAGAAACCCGGGAAGTAGCCAGGGCTAGGAATGGATGTCACACGGCCTCAATGTCTGTTTCTCTGTTTAAAAGATCCGACTCCAAGAACTGGGGGGGGGTTAAAAAGTGTGGGGACTGTTTTCGAGCAGTTACAGTGTGCATAGAACCTTTCTCTGAGGGGCTGGGATTTCAAGAGCTGCAGCGGCAGCCCCCTTGTCACATCCCCGTATCAGCGTGTGACACGCCTCAGCTGGGGCTGCGGGACTTACAAAACCCTTTTGCGCTTCCATGGCCAGGAAAATGCCACCTGCCCTCAGTAACCGCCTCACCCCCACAAGGGAAGCTGCTGCTTCTGCCACATAGCTATGCCATCGCCTCTCTGCTTGGAGTCTTACCCGAAGCTCCTCCACTCTTTCCAGGTTCCCCCAGATTGACACACCTGAGTGTCTGAAGTGCAGAGCAAAGGGCTCCTGACCAGGTCTCTGCTGTTCTCTTGCTTTGCTTTTCTGATCGTTTAAAACACAGACACAGTGGCCGGCCCAACCTGGGTTCCATCCCAAACTCTTTTGGACTGAAGGTAGCAAATGGGCAAAGATAAAGGCTTTGGAGGTTCAGTTCGATCCATCTCTGAAAATCCAGAGACTCCTTTTGAAGTTATTTGATCCTCCTTGAGGTTAGAAACATCATAAGATCAGGCTACTTGCCCACGAACCTGGGTTTGGCCTAAGAACAGCCTCCCCTGTGGTTATTTTATTTGCGCTATTCCTGGCCTAGATCAAGAAATTCAGAGACAGGTGGAAAGATAACTGAGCTTTTCTGGCCCTTCACAAAGGTTGGGGGTTGGATCTGGGTCCTGGGTGACGGTTCGGGTCTTGACAAATTTTTTCTCCAGTGGTTTGTTGGACCCCTTAAGAAAAGAGCTATAAACACTCAGCTGTGGACAGACTTGTTTCTAAAATATGGAGCACTTTGCAGATGTTGCCTAATTAATCCTTGCAACATCCCCATGAGGCAGGGATGTGTTATCCCTGTCTCATAGATGGGGAAACTGAGACACATATAGGTTAAATCCAAGATCAAAGAGGCTCCATCACACAGAGGCCTATTTGTGGTTCACTACACTGTGTCAGAAGCTCTTGCTAGCCCTGACAAACTCACTACACCTAATGCAGTGTTATAATCTGTATCTGATAGGTGTCAGTGGAAAACTAATCACTCACTGATCTTTAACATACTTGTGTGATGTGTGTTACACGTAAGAGTTATGGCTATATGCTGGAATGATGCCTAAAATGTGTTGGAGCCAGGTATGTCAGGGGGAGTTGGTAAACAGGTCTGCCCCTAAACCAAGGCATGTGTTTGCTTTTCTGACCAGCCTAGTCAGCAGGCAGAGACAACGAAGATCCGTTTACATAGAAAGTAAACAAAGCTGTCAAGCTGGAGAGAAGCCCACATGGTATCTTCTCTTCAGCAGGAGATAGAAATTTTGTCTGGTTTATAAGACGAGGATCTTAACCTCAAGTGATAATTGAATCAACTGATTGTATACAACATAACTGTACTATAGAAGTATAACCGGTGAGGTGTTTTATGAAAGCCCGTGAGATGCTGGTGATTTGTATGTATTGACATTACATAAGGAATTATAGATACTCTTTAATAATATACTTTATAGTCTGTGGCAAAAGAAAGGGAGAAACAGATCTCTCCTTCCTCTGGCAGGAGGGAACATCACAGCTATCTGCCTGGCTGTAATGAAATTAAGCAAGGAGTGACCAAAAACAGTGGAAGCCCCATTTACACAGAAATAAGGAAGGGGATGGGAAGCTCACAGGAGAGGAAGAACAGCATGAGGTTAACCAGCCTCTTGAAACAACATAATTGAACTTTGGAAGATATAAGCAAGGACAGAAGCCATCTTTGGCTTCTATCATGAGACAGATACAAGGGAACAGAGCTCTTGCAAGTGGAGAAAGATGAGTCCTTCAACTGAGTGGGGGTTGAAGTGCCTGGAAACTGAATATAGGTGAGAAATCTGTTTAGGCAAAGATCTTTCACCTAGGAAGACATGGGAAACCAGCCCCTTCTGAGAAAAAGTCAGCCATGGCTGGAAAGAAGAAAGATTGGGGGGGGGGGGGGGGGAATCTACCTTGAACAAAGACTGTAGCTTGTTAAATTAAGTCTTAGCCACTCGGAAGCATACCCTATTTTGTTTTACTTGTAACTCTTTCTGTCTTCATTTCTTATACTTGAACTCACTCAATCCTATGCATAAATTTGTTTTATTTTTACTATAAGCCTACTCAGTGCTGTGTTTTGAAGGGAAGGGTGCATTTATCCCAGTTAAATTAAGTTCAGCTATAATCTGTTTGTGTCTCTTTAAAGGTTCAATGAACCTTATTACTTCTCTGAGTGGCCCAAGTGAGGGCTGGACCCTTCCAGGCACAATGTTCTAGGGAAATTTGGGACTGGGAGTGTGTTGGGGTCACCCTGCAAGTAGTAACCAAGGATGCTGGAAGCCAGGGTGGGGCTGTTCACAGGTGGCTGGAGTCGGTGTTGCTGATCTAAGGATGTACAGCGTGCAGACACTCTGGGTGTGACCTGCAGGCTTGTTGCTGACTGTGAACCTCCCAGGAAAAGAGTTACAGTGGCAAAGCATTTGAGGTACCCAGGGTTACAGGGCAGGCAGTGACACTGGGTTGCACCCCAGAACATGGCAGGCCCCCAAATAACTCTCTCCCAATGCACCTGCATCCTGACCTGCAGTGCCCTGTACTGTCAGTCCTGTCCTCCTACCCCAGTCCTGGCCTATCCCCCATCCCCTGCTCTTCCAGTCCTGGGCTACCCACATACAGTTCTGCTGATGCCCCTCAGTCCTGACCTGCAGTTCCCCCTGCTATTCCATCTATTGCCAATGCACGTTGCATGCCGTATAGAAGTTATGGGCAGAACCAGGCTGGTCTGAGAAATGGAGATCAGAAACTATCCCATGCATTGATAAAGAAAGGGGTAAGATTTTGCTCTGAATCTCCTGCTGGATGTTTCCCAAAGAAACAGCTCACGATGCTCACTGTTTGGGTTACTCTGTGCCTCTCATTCCAGGCTCTTAAAGTGCATTTTCAGCATAAGGAATGATGTTTCACCCCCCAGGGGATAGGCCAGTATTCTTATTTACCCCTTCCCCTAGAGATAGGGGTGGTGAGGGACTTGCCCAAGATCACACAGAAAATCAGTGGTGGTTCTGAGAATAGAAACGAAGACTCCTGGCTGTGTAGCCACAAGACCACCTTTGCCGCCACAGGAGCTGTGCAAAATGCCTAAGCTCATGAACCAGAGTGAAAAGATCAGGAGGCAGAGGCTACATCTCCCTGACACGGTCCTGTTGAAATAAATAAACAAACAGATAGATCATTTCTGGTTCTTTTTGCTAACCCGGCCAGTCAGTGACAAAGGAGCAGAAGCCCTTTCATTGAGATAAATACAGTGTAAAGGGGTAATTAAAGTGAGCGATTTCCTAGTCACAGTAGCTCTCGGAGGTTCCACTTCCCTTAATGTCCTTGCATTTAAATAAGGGAGGGAAGGAAAGGACTATGCAAGTTTCAGAGTAGCACTAGCCTGCTATCATTCAACATGGGGACAACTGTCTCTGAGAGGACCTCTTCTCTCCCCATGACGTACCCTCTAATCAGATCTGTTTAAAAAGCACAGGAGGTCTATAAGCATCCATCTAATCACACAAATAACAACAATCTCATTTCCCAGTCATGGCGTATTAGCAAGACCTTTCCCTTTTCCCTTCTCTGCTGTGAAAATAGCACGGGGGAAGATTCACAGCTTTAAGTTGACCTGTTAGCTTTCGCCCTCAGCTGTTTTCATGCTTTCCTAAATCCGGGGAGCCAGGGTTTGGAGCTGTCATCGCTGTTGGGTGGCTGACAAATCTACTTAGAAGGTGAGATACAAAAGTCAGACGAGTCAGGTTTCCTAGCAAAGAGGATTTTTTGCAAAGGCATAAGGGGAGAGGAAACACCCGCTAATGGAACAAGGAGCCCAGAAGTTCTGAAATGGCCATTGGAACCAGTGAACTGGGGGCTCACTATCCGAGATATATGGAGCTATCCTTAGAATGCTCCATGGACTGCAAAAAGTGGCTTCCAGCTAAGATAGGCTCAATATAGATCCTACCATCAGATTACACGGGGAAGACTTGCAACTGAAACCAGTTCAGTGCATCTTCTAGCAACTCAAGAGAGACAGCAGTTCCACCTGAGATCTGTGCTGCGCAGTTACTACCAGTTCAGCCCAGGGCAAGTGACTCAGCTGAATAACTGCTGCTACCAATTCAAGCAGGGGGGAGATTTTTATCAGGGTTGCTCTTCGGGTCTCCAGAATGCAGGAAGCAGATGCAGTAAATCTAGACACAGACAGGGGACACCACAAGTTAGTTAATAGACCTTGCAATGCCTGCCTGAAGAAGGCCGTCTGGAAACCCTAAGAATGCTGGACTTCAGTTCATCCCCATTTCTAGACCCAGCCACTCAACCGTTTCTAAGAGCCTGGCATATGTTCTGAGCTAGGCAGCATTTTTTCCACTTCTCTTTCCTGCTCAAAGTGGAGATGCTGAGATGCAACACACGAAGGGCTGAGCTCATGGTACCTTCAACTGGGAGCAAAACCAGAAGGGGAGATTTCATTCCAACTATTGCAAATGCAGGAGGTCGATAGAAGCATCTAACCATTTTGATACTTACATGAACTAAACCACGGCTCAGAAACATTTGAGGATCTCTGGCCAGGGCACCAATCGCGCACACACGCAGGTAATCACATTTCTCATGCATTGTAGAAGTCCTTTTGCATTCTCCTACCTTTGCTGGAAGCGCCTGGTGTGGACAGATGGCTGTTAATTAGCTGTGGGCCCAGAGAACCTGGATCCTCAAGCCATTGGGGAATTCCAAGTCCAGTTTGGACACCCCCCAGATTTCAGATCTGGATCCACTTTCCAGATTTCACAGCTGATGCTTATCTCTGTAATGGCCTCAGACTTCACCACCACCAAACTTGGAGGAAGTTCAGATCTGGGTCTGGGCTTTCATGCCACAGGCCCCATTGTCTGCTGCTCATTAAAGCCCACCATTGACAGGTTCAGTCATTGAAAAGCCAAATGCAGCTACAGTAAGTCTGTGTGACAAACAACACCACCCCAACATCGTACACAGCAGCCGGCTGTATCACTGCAGATTTTGCAGGGTGATAATCGACCTTGATCCTACACACAGAGCGCTCAGCTCTGTCCAGCGCCTGCTGTGAACCACGAGGGGAGCCATGGAATTAACCAGCCTTGAGCAAGATCTGCATTTGGCTGGGCCGTGCAGACGACCAGCACTGCAAACCACCAGCTCAATGTAATCTCACAGTGCTCCCTTTTCCCTTTGTATTACTCCTTTGTCTTCATGCAGCTTCATTATGGATGTCCTATTACTTATCATAAGAGAAAATATGTCTCATCTTGTTTATGAACAATAAACGGTTTACATACAGCATGTTAATCATTACCCTCCACCTTAATCTAAAGTGTTAGCCCAAGCTTCAACTGGGGGCTCATTTAGATTTCTTGTTTGTAGCAATAATACCCTTTTAATATGCTAAATGAGCAAGCAAATGAACCTTCCTCACACTTATGAGTTTTTAAAAACATCCCTTCTTTAGTGGCTGAAGGTCATTCTTTTGGCAGATTAATGCTTAACTACTAGGCCCTGTTTATTGTCTGGGGTCAGCTCCGCTGCTGTCATAGCATATTAAAAAGTGCCTGCTCGCAACAGCGAGAACAATGCTGCTAGATGGGGAAAAGTTAAAAGGCCCAGCAAAACACAGTGATTCACTTCTCCGGTTCTCATTTAAACTCGGTCGCCGTCATTAATGCTTTAATTTGTAGGGCATTAATGATTTTTAATCCCCATTATGTTACAAGTAAATGGAGCTTCATCAGACCAGGTTTGCTGTGCATCTTGCTCGTTGGTGTATGAATTACAACTACAAAAACGCTGCCAGAGAGAGCAGAGAGATTTCCTGTTTGGGAGCCTGGCTGGTTAGGGGGGTGTTTATGCTAACCAGTGGCTCAATGCTGCAGATTTAAACCCTCCCAGAGCCCTCCATCAGTCA
This sequence comes from Trachemys scripta elegans, assembly GCF_013100865.1. Taxonomy (NCBI): domain Eukaryota; kingdom Metazoa; phylum Chordata; order Testudines; family Emydidae; genus Trachemys; species Trachemys scripta. The sequence continues at coordinate 15,791,695 of NC_048318.1, read as the reverse complement.
AGTAGGTTTGCTTTATGTGTGCACTCAGCTTGTTCCTATAACTGAGGGTCTCATTTGGTACCTGGTGATCCACAGACAGCAGCTTTCCCATTGAGAGTTCTTTGGCCAACCAAAGCAATTCTGAACGTTTTACTTACTGCAGGCCATACACAAAGCACCCCAGACACATAGTTCATTTCAGTCCTAGGCCAAAGCGGTGAACCCTTTACAATTGGGAGATTGGGTCATTGATCTTGCACAGCACACAAAGGGCCAGGTGTGACTTCATGAGTTTGGCCCGTCCTGCCAGGTTCAGCAGTGCTGCAGCCCAGTCACCCTACTATCCCACTGTCTCAGCCCTCGTGCCGAACCACAGGTCAGCCTGCTTCGAGAACAGGCAGGAAAACCAGAAGGCACTTTCATCAGTGCATTTTTGTGCGTGACTTGAACCCTGGAGGAAGGTGCCTGATGGAAAGCCCTGGACAATTGAGTCCTCCCATTACTATGAGGATTATGGGCACCTATCACCCTGGTATCTGAGCATCTCACCTACATGAGTAAATGCATCTTTGCAGTGCCCTCTCGCCCTGTGATATAGGGATGTATCATCCCCACTTTACCAATGGGGCTAAGGCACAAATGTCTCAAGGGACAAACTGGAAGCCTGTGTCAGAGACTGGTCTTAAAACCAGATTTCCTGACTCCCAGTTCAGAGCCGTAACCAAGAGACTGTTCTTCCTCTGGGCAATAGCGCTCCTTTCCCTGACACCGCTAATGTGATTGGAGCCTGAAATGGAGAGAGAGCCTCGCATCAGGTGAAATGGAAGTTTGGTCCCCATTCAGTCCTTGGCTCCTTTGCCGAGACTGCCAGCAATGAGAATATATTATAGAGCCACTTGTGCAGGTGGTTTTTATGATTTGACTCGGACCTCACTTGGGAACCGGTCTGAGACCCAAAACGCTCTAATAGAGGCCTGCCACCACCACCACAATCAACATTTTTTTTTCAAGATTTTTGTCCAGAATAACTAACGCCTCCCAGGTTCTTCGCCACCACCATTGGCTTGCTTCTTGCAGATGCAGCTGGAGGCCTTTAGAACTCATTGTCAAATCGCAGACTCTTCTGCAGCACAGCTTAGGCACCTCCTTCCACTGAGCTTCCAGCGAGAACCTCTTCTGTTATTCCAAAAAGTCAAGAAGCCTCATCAAGCCACATCTAGAGCCCAGCCTTTGATAAGTCCGTTGCTGCTTCCTTATGCCAGATGTGTCCCCTCTGATGCTATCATGCATTCTTCTCACTTCCCTTTTTGCTCGTCTTAGGAGTTTGTGTCCTAGTGATCTATGAGTTGTTTGGAGAAGGAGTAAACACTACTTATGCATTATATACATGTCTTGTCTGTTCCACTTGAGAATACCATTCTTTAATATGCCCAGTAGTAGCTTTTTAGCTGCTTCTGTTTTTCCTCCGGGTCTGCCTGGCATGCACTGAGCGCCTTTTATCCTTCAAATAATTTAGGAGATTTCATTCGATCCAAAACTTTGTTTTCCACCACACTCACCCACACAACAAACACCCCCATAGCCCAGATGCCGGTGCCTGCATTTGCAAAGATGTAATGGAGCTGAGGTGTGCTGAATCAGAGATCAAAGAAGAAAAGACAAGGATAGATGAGTGCTCCTGAAATTCACTCCTGCACTAAGGCATCACATATGCATTATCCATTTAATCAGCTGTGGGTTGGGAAGCCATGTGTGTTTATGCATGCATCTTTTTCTGTATGGAGGCATCCCGTGCCAGCATGTGCATGCATCTAGGTGTGTCTATCTCTGTTTAAGAGCTGGGGGGGAGGTGGTCTTTGTGAAAAGGGGGAAATCAGCTTTTCTTTACATAAATGGCTGTTGTATTTGTCTCCGAAGAGTCTGGATGTTTTGACAGGAAGCCAAATCCTGGACAGACAATGGGCACTGCAGGTAGAGCTGAGGGTAGGGGAATGAGCATTGCAAGCACTGCTCGACAGCAACCCAACATGTATCACAGGCTCAGCATTGGATTCTGCAGGTGCCTGGAAACCTGGCTGGATGGGTCTGTGCTGCTCAGGAGAGGGGACCGAACTGATGTTTTCCATCCAAGTGGAGCTGATGCCAGGCACCGGTGATGACTAACAGCTCAGGGAAGCCAAGGACTTTTTTCCAAGACAAAGATTCACAGTATTCAAACGCTTTCTGAATCCTCTCCTCCCGGCAGAGAGGGTCTGACATTGTGAGGCTGATTCATGAAAATCACTCTGAGCCCTTCTATTGATAGTTTCAGCTCTCTGTATCCACAGGCACCTTGGCCTCATCACGGAGCGCCGTTATTTCACTTGTTCTCTCTCCAGCAACACTAAATAAAGCACTTGAGGTACAGAACTTAAACATGCTCCGGCGTAGCTAAATGTACCCCCCAATGGCCTGTTCTCTTGGGTTCCTATGCAAATGGGAAGTCCTGCGTCCTCGTCCCCTCTGTTTGCTCAGCTCCTGCAGCAGCGCAGCAAGGTGGGAATAGTTGCCTAGCTCACGGAGTGTTCAGCAGAACAGTCAGAGTGGGAAAGCAAGACAGGGCCCAGGCTGCAGGCTAACCAGGGAAATGACCCCCCTGCCTGGCTGGGTGCAGGTAACGTAGCTGATTGAGCTGCATGCTCACCTCCTCCTCAAAAGGTCCTGGGTTCTCTCTAATCTAATCCACCCAGCCTATCGCCTTGGCATGTGGGTTCAAGTCCCACCCTAGGGTCCTGGTTGAGCTTCTAGTGAAGTGATTTCAGGAGTCTTTCCACTAAATTCAGTGGGCTTGAGATCAAACCTTCTGACTTGGGCTCACCCAAAATGTGGACAGCACAGTTAGGCAAATGGGGTGTGGCACTCTCACGCACTTTGTCCACAGAGCCTACCCAGTAGACGGTGGCAAGGACAGAATCCAAGATCTACAGCTCAAAATACACAAACATCCACCCACGATTACCTGAGCTTCCCTTAGCCATAGCAATGGCATGGTTCCTATCAGCCCAGGACAGGTCTGGTGTTTCATCCATTAGCAGTTGCTGGATGGGAATTCCCAGCTGATAGCATTGGGTGTTGCTTCAGAACTGATTCTGAGACCATAGATTAAACTCCCGCCTCCCCCATAGAACCGTTCCCTTCTCAGGCTGGTTATTGCCAGCACAGAAGAGAAGCGTATGATGGATAGGCTAAAAAAAATAACCCCAGGGTCATGTTTTCCTATATAAAGAGTAAATGATGTTGAGAACAGAGACATGCACCCAGCCACACGTGGCATGTGAGTGCACGTGGGATGAACAAAATACTCTCTCTATTTGACGGAATGATTCCTTAGGGAGCCTTGAACTCAGCTGTAAATAAGAGACTTGCTGGAGTGAATCTGTCACTCACCCCTCTTCGGCTCAGCTCAAGAGAGTGAGACCGTCACTGCAGAGAACCACTCACAGGAAACAACTTCGAGGCTGGAAAGAAGTTTGCTCCTTGCACAGTATTTCCTCCGTTTATGTTGCCAGTTGGCAAACGGCTCTCCGATGTCTTTTTCCAAAGGGATCCGTATGGAAAACTTTCCCAAGTCTGAGCAAATGCTACTGCATAAGTAAATAATGGAGGAGGTGGGGGGAAAGCCCTTAAAGCCTTGGAAAATAAAAGTACTTCACTGTGAGCAGGTATGTTCTGTGCTTTTACGGTATGGGTGGGGGGGGTGGTTGGATGCAGTTGGGGTATAATTACATAGTCAGAAATAGCAGGGAGTAAAACTTAATTTCTTTGGCTAGCTCCCCAGTCAGTGCAATGGCGAGCATGCTGCAATGGTGCTAGCCTTCCTGGGAGAATCCAGAGGAGGTCTTGAAAGCATCCCAGCTTCCCTTATTGCCCAAATCAGTGTCTGCGAAGTACAGCTTGACCTTACTCAGAAAGAGATGTCAAACAAATCTTGTGTTGTCGCACATGGTTTGAGACACACACACCAATTCCCCCCCCACCCGAATCACTCTTCCATTGACCTGGTGACCTGGTCCCTTTCTGGGGAGTAAAGTGAGGCTGGTGGTGTTGGTTTTTGACATCAGTTTCCCCCACTATCCCTGGAAGCAAATCTGAGATGCAATATGGTTATGAAGAAGCCTCGCTGAGCAGCATCCGTGGGATTATCAGCGGGTCACATGAGCCACAATAATTATATTTAGAAGTTTACAGACAAGACCTAATTATGCCCCGTAATCCACCTTGACAATCTACAGAGGCTAAAACTAATGGGACAAAACACCAATCTTGTAAAATTCTCAGGGACACCAGCATTTATCCTGGAAATGGGGACATTCCTGAGTTTCAGGGACACATGTTCACAGAAGATTCATTGGGAGGATGGATTGGTACCCAGCACATGGCTACAGATGTAGCTGTGCCCACGTGGCTGATGGTTTGGGCCAAGCTTTGTATTTTAGGGACGACTGAGCAAACTGTCCAGGAAGAGGAATCTCAAGATGAGGTTGCAAAAGGTGCATAGAACCAGGGTTGGCAACAAAAGGCAAACCCATTGGTCAATCTGCAGCCAGGCATGCAGTGAAGAGAGCTCCCATTGGATTAATTGCAGGCACAGTGAGGAGCAATCCCATTGGGCAGCCAGGAGCAAAGGAATCGCTATACAGGGATCTCGCTGGCAAATCGGTGCGGGAGACAAGTGGCAACAAATGAGCAAGGTGGGGCTCAGGAACGGGCCAGTTTTAGTAAATGTCAGCAGTGCCATATGCTCTTGTATCGGGCCTCCTAGGCCTGATACGCCCCCCGGCAGCATCTTTGTAATGGACATGGAATTGTTTCCATGCTGGGGCAGGATGTCTCCTCTCCTCTCGCCACAGGCAAGAGAAGAAATGCTCTTGGAGGTTAAAAAAAGACTAAAGAAAATCCCATGCAGCATAGGCACATTAGAGTTTCTTAGCGTGTCCCTTTGTCAGACAGGGCACAGCACAGGTAGCCGGGGCCAGCTCATTTAACCAGCTTCTCCTTGTTCTATGTCTAATTCAACAAACTCCATAGCAACGCTTGAACTGCTCTGCTTACCTGACCTCACCTGACCTCACTGTTAACATCTCTCCAACTAAGTTGCTCTAATGCAAGTCTAAAATGCTGCAGAAGCTCTTCTGACTCTGAATTATGCTGCCACGAGATGCAAACCCTCAGCAAGGTGTGGTGGCAGGGGTGTGGAAGAGCAGATGGAAAATTCCAGCCTGCACTGCCTGCAGCTCCTTTAGTGCGCTCTCCCCCATCTGCTGGAGTGGGTCTTTGGGGAGGGGATGAAGATGTGAGTGGGGGAGAGGAGTTGGATTTAAGATGTGTTTGCTGATTAGTGATTTGTGTGTGGGAAGGTGGGGTGGGGAACAGGGATGCTGTTTTGATGTACTGGTTTTAGGTATTTTTTTAATTAATGGCAACGGTGCTTAAAAGGATGCTGATGACGATTTATTATAAAAAAGCCTAGAGGCCCCAACTGAGATCAGGGCCCCATTGTGCCGGGTCCTTTGTACACATGCAGTGAGAGATAATCCCTGCCCCGAGGACCTGGCAATCTAAATACATAAGACACAGCTTGGGGAAGGGAAACCGAGGCACAAAGAGAGGATGTGACCTGACCAAGAAGAGGTCAGCAGCAGTGCCAGCCTGGCGCCCTGTGTATTAGACAGCACTGCAGCCCAGCACCTGTCTTACTGTAGAAACTGTATTTAATATTATTTTATTTGTTAGTATTATTAAATAGGGTATCACCTGGTGGCTCCTGTGAAGGGAGAGGGATGAGTATGTAACACACAAACAGATTAGTATGGGGAAGAATTGGCGCAGATTTGTAAGTTACATGTGGCAGTATTGAAGGCCTTTGATTCATAAGAGTAGCAATTGTTTATACTTCAGTAGCACTCAGAGGTTGCGTGCAGTACACACATAGCGAAGGGAGCGTCCCTGCCCTGGACCAAAATAAATGAGATGCAAATGGGATGAAATTCACCCCTGTGCAGTGGACCAGCTCCAGGTCTGTGCACTACTAAACCCTATTTTGGGGGCTTGACTTTCGCCCATCAAGAAAAAGCATCCATTATTTTGGCATTTAAATATACACCAACACCCAACTCTACGTTAAAAGAACAGGAAGGTTGTAAAGTCAAGCACTGAAACATTAGGGAATGCCACAATGAAGATGGCACATGCAGCCTTAACTTAACTCACTTGGATAAAATTTCAACCCAAATGGATAAAATTCAGCAAAGTTATAAGCAACTGAAAATAATGGGATATATCCAGCAACCTTAACAATAGGTGTTGCTACCAGCTCAGCATCTAATAGCTCACCTCTGTTGGGAGACAGATGCTCTATTTTAAGCAAGTATGAAATCAAGCACTGTCAAACATACAATCAGTCCATGAGAATACCATAAAAAAAATCCTTAGCCATTACTGTAGCAACATCATCGCTGGTGAAGGTGTCGGGCTACTAGCCCTGGAGCTCTGTTTATCTCCCCCACACGGGCAAGTGCATCAGAGCAAACTTTCTCCACTCGTCGTCTCCTGCTGATTCGATCCGGAACTCACCCCTTGGGGTAAGAAGGGAGTTTGGTCTCAGTGGCCCATTCAGTCTTGGCCTCTGCACTGAGGCTGGCAACAAGGAGGCCAATTAGCTCGAGTTGCAGCAGTGATATTATGTGTGCTGGAGAAGAAAATCCATACTAGCTGACACCTGAACATCAGAAGGGCAATGGCAGTAACTAGTAACAAAAGGCACTTTGTGCCTGAGAAAACATCCTCTGTTTTTTGTGGTGGTTTTGTTTTTCCTTCTCTCCCCTTTGGGGGATTATGTTATTTTGTTATTTACTAGCAAGCTCTTTGTCGGCAGCCCCAGCCGCACGTCCTGCAGCCTTCCAAATGGCCCCATGAAGGGTTCTGCTACTGATTTTTCTTCCCCGAGTTCCCAGTGGAAACAAGTCCAGATTAGTTTTTCCCCACTGTCGACTGAAAGAGGGTAACTGCTGCTGGTTACAGCTGCCATTGCCATGTCAGTGTCTCGGTGCTTTCTGACGGATGGGACACTACCATCGCTAGGAAATTGGAGAGAGGGAACAAGAAATAATCCCATGACAGCCCTGGCTGCTTTCCCTCTTCTTTATAACCATACAAAGCAGCCGGAAGTAGGAGCGTCCACATTGCACTTTAAGGGATTTCAGAGCAAATGACAGAACACAGAGAAGAACAACAAAAATGGAAGGAGTGGGCGGTGGAAAGAGGCTAAAGGAATAGATACAGATGGACCAAAAACCCCCGAGGCCTTTTCTGAGCTGGGATTTCACCCACCTGTATAGCTGCGTGAGTGCAAACACCTAGTCTGGACATGATTACACCAGTGCATAGCAATTTGCACTAGTGCAGTTTACCCTGGTTTGAAACTAAGTTGACTGTTGGGTGCAATGTTATGTTTGTCGCATACACCCAGAGAAATTAGATACCCTTGCTGGCCGGTCTCAATGTAACACTGCTTTATTTCTTAGAATTCAGAACGATAACACACAAGAACCTCAAAATAGAGAAAAACAAAGCAGGCTGCTCCTCAAAACCGAGGCCCAACTCACCCACTTTACTTGAGCTGTCTGTCTACAAACTGACTGCTGGTAGAAGGCCCAGATTGCAGGCTTCCCTACAAAGCCACCTTGCCTGCAACCAGGACCAAGAAAAATAAGATGAAATTTAAAGCAACAGGCTCACAATTTTTAACACTGGTTTCAGTATATTTAGACGCAACTCAGCTGGAATTGCACCTGCTTATGTCATGTTTGAGTATGACCTAAGGGTAGAGGCAGACAGCTGAAGCGTGTAAATACCAAGGAGCCTAGCTTGCACACAGCACTAGCAGGGCTAGTGGCAGAGTTGTTTTGACATTCATGTCTGTAATGCCCCGATCTAATGGCTTTCCAGGCATTGATGTATAAATCGCATTTCATCAGAGCAATAGGGCACCCCAAGTTGTGCATTTCAGGTTGATCGCTGTGCTTCTTGACTGCTTAAAGTCCTCTCCTGTCAGCTTTTTGCCTGCGAGCACACCTTTGGGCTGTGATAACAGAGACGCAATGCTGTCATTTTTGCATTGCTTAAATAATTATTTAGAATGGAATTAACATACCTTTAAAGGTCTCATTAAATCTAAATTAAAAGTATAATCAAGCATGCTTTACACACTTTGTTGAAAGCATTAGCAGTTTTTAAAAAAAAGCTACCTAATGTTTACATCAGGTAGCTCCCAGAGACACCCATTGGGATTAGGGCCCATTGTGCTAGGCGCTGTACATACATATAAAATGGTCCCTGCCCTGAAGAGCTTGCAATCTAAGCAACCCAAAGCCTTTCTGACTCAATCATCATGTCTCCCTGGGTTGTCATGATCAGCTGAGATCAGAAAAACATTGCCAGATTGCATCCCGTTACAACCTCTCTCGACAGGTCAGGAGATGGGGATTGCAGGAGGCTAAGAGACACAATGGAAGTGCATTGCCTTAATCCAACCAGCCAGTACTGTCCATGCTTAGAGAGCAGAACAGTGGGCTAAAGTGCTTTCAGAGGTGGGGTAGATTTCTTGGTACCTACAGCAATAATGTATTAATAATGACCATGGCTGTGTAGTATGATACCTCTACAGAACCTCTTTCATTGGAGGAGCTCCAACCGTGTTACAAGTCTGAGGGAGCCCTGCCTTGTGGCATGTTACTGTTATCCTCATTTTACCAACGGGGAGCTGGAAGCATGGGGATCTGCTCGAAGTGGTGGTAGAACCAGGAATTGATCCCAACAGGCCTCTGACACCCAGTACTTTTGCTCTGCTCCTTTTCTCTCAAGGGGGCATGGGGGGAGCACCTTACAGTGAAACTCAAGTTTGCATGGCTTCGAACCTATTCCAGCCACTGTCAGTGCAGAATGGGGAACACTGCGTCCCCGACACCCTACCTGAGTCCTGATGAGTCACATTAAGGCAGTGACACTCAACCCCTAGCTCTCCGGGGGCGATGGGGTTCTGTTGGACAGCTGCAGGCTGCAGAGAGCGAAATGAAAGAACAAGTGTGTCCGGTTCCAGGGAGTTGCATCTCCATGGGGATGATCAAACGAAGGAAAATTCAATGAAACCCACAGAGTAGAACAGAGCATGTCAGCCTGTGCATGGCAAACTCCCCATTATGGGATAATCTCAGCAGCAGGTATGTTTTCTCTCCTTCAGATTCTGCTGTGTTAAACCTTCAACTTTGAACAAAACTTGGCAACTATAAGAACATCAGCTGCTTTTTCTCTCTCTCTCCTCCCTCCCGCCCCCCACTTCTAAACTAATGTTTGGGGTGGGCAGGAGGTGGTGGTTGTTGGTTTGTTTGTGGGTTTTTTTTTTTTGCAAAGACATAATTACACATCCCTGATTAATCTTCAGACAGAGTCAAGCATTTGCCATAAATCCTTGAAACAAACAAGTCTATTTATATTTTAATTATCTTTTTTTTAATCTCCCTAAAATTCAGGTTGATTTGTGTTTCTTCTACATATTTATAGACTGGATAATTCTACATTCACCTTTCCTAGACTTTTAGCAGACAAGATTTGAGTTCCCTTCTGGCCTCTGACATCATAGCTGCTCCCATCATCAGACAAAAGATGATAACAGTCTTCCCCCAGCCCTGGGAGTTTAGACGAAGAGCCAGGACTCCTGGGGTCTGGAGCACCTTTGGAAGAGAGCATGATTTAGTAAAAGTGGAGGAGGAACCAGGATTCCTAGGTTCTGGCACTGACTCTGTGTGTTGTTGGGCAAGTTACGAGGGTCAAACATTCCAAAATGTGCCCTCTATGGCACTCCTCTAAGGCACTCCATTTTGGGGTGCCTGACTTCAGTCAAGTGGGGCCTGGTTTTTCAAACATACTAAGCACCTGCAGCTCCCATTCGTTTCAGCTGGAGTTATGGGTTCTCTGAAAATCAATCACCAGGTGTCTAAAGCTGGGCAACCTAAAAACTATAAATATTCCAAAATTACAGGCTGCTTGTGAAAAGCCAGGCCTTAATGTCTCTGTGCCTCAGTTTCCCTTAGTGTACCAGGTGGACAATACTACTGAGCTGTATTGCAGGGGAGTGTGAGAAAGATTTCACGAGTGTTTGTAAAGCACTTTGGGAGCCTCAGGTGAAAGGCACCAGAGAAAGGCAAAAGATTCAGGTGTTATCCCTACTATTTTTAAAAGCCAGGTGAATAACACAACAGGCATAAACTGACGCCGTTCAGTGGGCTTCAGTGTCGCTGGGTGGAGTTTAAAGTACTGGGCATGACCTATAAAGCCTAAAATGGGGTGGGCCTGGCCTAAGGGAGAGACCACCACTCTCTCCATGCCATGCTGCGGTCAGCAGGGGGGCCTGAGCTGGATCAGGGAGGGAGCAGCTGGCAGGGTCTCCTGGGCTCTGAGACTCTGGATCTCGCTCCCCTCCTTGGTCCAAAATAGCCTGAGCTTGGTGAGCTTCCAGGCATGCCGCAAAAGACTCCCGTTGAAGAGGGTTGAGGGTGTGCTTCCATGCTGCTGGTGGGGGTGAAAGGGGAGTTTCTGTAGGTGTCTTGCTGGCTGGACTCCGGCTGGGGTGATTGCCTTACTGCTGGGATTGCATTTACCGAATTGTTAGTGATTGGTTAGGGCACCTAGTGGCTTGGATAGGCAGTATATTTTGTATTCTTTCCCATCAAAATAACTAAATAAAGTACACTGATTGATACTGCGGCTCTGTGCCAACGTGTCTCGGCTTGTGAAAAGAGGCCTTGTTGCCAGGGTCTGAGTGCGCTGAAAGTCCATCTCTGAGGGCGCCTGGATGCTGCATTGTTGGGAGCTGAAAGAAGGTGGCCTGTGTTCTCTGGGTAACCATTCCAGCCGTGCTCTCATTCTGAGTGAGGCGCTCAAATTTGTAAACATTAATAACCATTATTATTATTAAAAAGGAAAGAAAGTGAGTATCCCTGTAACTAATTACTTTAAGTGTTTTCAATGAGCCACAGTTCAACTCCTTTATAAAATCTCCTGCTGTGAAGACCAGATTGTCATTATGATCAGATCTTTCCTTAGACCTATTAATTTTATCCAGAATAACAGCAGAACAGATGCAGGGAGAAGGCTAGTCTGATTAACATAATTCTTTTCAAAGACCATTTCCTCCCTAAAGGCCACCGTACCGACTCTTCTATCGGGTCTCGGATCTAATTACATTCAGGAGAATTCAGACTCTGATCGGCGATCTCAGCAGATGTCACTTCTCCGATATGAAGCCCCCTTCAGGATATGAAACCTTATCAGAAAATCAATTGAAATTAACAATCCTATCACTTCCCCCCCACCCTCTTTTCTGTGGCCAGATTAAAGTTGTTTCTACAAAGCGACCTTTCTCAGGTGGAGGAGCTGAATTTTCAGAAATTCATTAAGCTTGAAACTTGATACTTTAATTCACTTTTTGAAGTATTTTGCTCCTTGTGCTTTCTCTGTGCTTCGGTCTATCGATCGATCTATCTATTGATCTAAAACACTTTGCTCTACATAAATCAGCAGCTATAATAAACAAAATGAATAACTCCCATGAAATGTTTTAGATCTGAACAAAGCCACCATACTGTCTTATTACTATAGGGCCTGACTTACAGATATATTTAGGCAGTAAAAATGCATGTGGGTATTTACATATCTTTGGTAATGTGACCCATAAGCCTTATCTTCCCATTCTCTTGCCCCCTATTGATAGAGCTCAATGTCATTTTTGGCACAACTCTCAAACAGAGTTTGTCTCATGGGCTACTCCCCCTCCTTTCTGTGGTCGTTTAACCTCCCTGTGGCAACAACAGCAATTGCTTATGTGAGTAACATTAGCAAGGGTTTTGAAATCAGTTTACCAACTGGAAATACAGAGGAGCCATCACCATGTAGTGGGCTGTGCTATGCAAGAGGTCAGGCTAGATGATCTGATGGGACCTTCTGGCCTTAGACTCCATGTCCATATGACCAGCCAGTTCTCCAAAGACCATCATCAAGTGCTCTGTAGACCATCAGTGGTCCATGGACTACAGTTTAAAAACCTGTGTTAGGTGCTGTGCACACAAGGGAAGATACGCCCCCCTGCCCCGAGGAGATTAAACTCTGAAAGGAGCATTTACAATCTCCCCTAACATAGCTAAGATTACTATTATTATGTGGCAAAATACATTCATGCCCCTGTGTGTATATGTGTATTTGCCATTTAAATGAAGCTTTTAACTGAACATTGCATTGGCATTTCACATGGGGAAACCGCTTCAGTATTTACTGCTATTAAATTAATTTCTCAGCAGAGGATTTTAGACTCTTATAATTCATGAGGATATTTTAGGTCCTGTTGACTGTCTAGTGCTTAAAAAAATTGTCTCGAGCATTTGTTTGCTGAATATAATGTTATTACATTAACTTTCCCTCACAGGAGAGACGAAGGTTCATTACTGCTGATGCTGGGCTCATTGTATTGCTGAGGTCTCTGAACAGCGGGTAATTTTTCATGCCATATGTGCTGCAATATGGAGGCACATTGGGATGAGCTAAAGATAGGGTTGCCTTAAATCAGTGGCCGTACAGACCCTGAAGGGGTGGAGCTGGGACTGGCGCATGTGGGAAATGCCTTGGAGCGACTGCAGGCTCCCTTGTGTGCTAGGGAGGAGGAGGAACTGGATTATGGGGTTTTCCAGGCATGGCCCCTTCCTGCTAATTCACTTTGGTTTTTGCACGTTGATTTCAAAAGGAAAATAATAATGATGATGCCGGCCTGGTGGATCGGCTCTGGCCCAGCTAATTTGTGGCACTCAGAGCCCAGCAGGCTGCATGCTGGTGATCTCTGATGGGGTTGGGGTAAGGGGCATGGAATCCTGCCCCCTAGGCTGCTGAAGCATGGTTCCATCACCCCTAAATGCAGCTCTGAAGTTTCAAGACCCCTTAGGCTGTTCCAGTAGATCCACTGAGCCCCCAATGTCCACCCCACAACCCAGCTCACGCACTGGACCTGCTCTGGTTCTGGAGGACGAGGGCGTGAATGAGACGCGAGATGGGGCTGCCCCTTGACTGTGCAGATACACATTCAGGCCATTTTTGAAATACACGTCGTCATTTACTCAGTAGACCCAAGCAATAGCTGTGCCTGAGTTTTCATAGGGTCTCGACTGACTACTCACTGTACATTTATGAGCATCCCCTGGAAGAGCCCTCAGGAAAAGGGAAATTGCTGTCTTGCACGGATTAATCACTCACCAGAGCATGTGTCTCAACAAGAAGTTGCTTTGTAGAGGCTTGAATGCATGGAGGCGGCTTTAAGACAGGTGGCATCTATTTTGGAGACACAGAGGTGAAGTGATCCAGCCTCACCCATACTGCATGAGCATGTATGCTCTTACGCAGAAACCCAGCTGTCATTCTCAGCTGTCAATGTGTCTCCTGTCAGTGACAGCTTCCAGTTACTTCAGCTGCTGGCGCTGCACAGTGCACAGATGCACACGAGGCGCCTGGAAGCAGTCAGCATGCAAGAGAAAATGCAGTTACAGTGATGGGCTATTTAAGAGACCATGCATGAAAGGCACTGTGATCTGCTGGCTAGGACACTGGGCTGGTATTCAAGAGATGTGAGTTTTAGCCCCAGCTCTATTTAACTTATTATATGATGTCAGGCAAATCACTTCACCTCTGTTTCTCCTCTCACCAGTGGCTTTTCTTTCTTTTTCTTCTTCTTGAGTTCTTTATTCAGATTGTAAACTCTTTGGGTCAGGGACTGTCTCTGTCTGTGTCCTGCACCTTGGGAGCTCCATTTCTACTGGGGCCTCTAGACAGTACTGTAATAAAAGGAAGTAGAAGAACTGAGATGGCCTTAATAGAATTTTCCAAAATTACAAATGGGATGAAGAAATCTGATAGATAGAAATTGTTCCCAGAGGGACAGAGTTGGACTACATGCTTCATCTGTGTATTCCCACAAAGGTTGTTGAGTATCTGGATTAAATGACCAGGTAAAGCAATTGAAGCAATGAAAATAACTGAGTTTAAGAAACGCCAAGATTTTTTTTTTCATAGGATTGAGGCGTAAGGGTGCCAGTGCCATGGAGTGGAAAGTGCAGATGAGATAAGCCACTGGGGAAATGTTGGAAGCTTGCAATGATGAGATCATTAATAAAATTGCTGAACTCTTCAATAAAGTATGGGACCAAGAAAAGCCTCCAGAACAATGGAAATATGGCATCATTTTCAAAACACCAAAGAAAGTTGACATATATGAATGTAACAACAGGCAAAGTGTTCTCCTTCAGTGATAGGTGTCTTCTACAGTATCTTCTTAAATAGAAAAAAAGAAAACAGTTGAGGAAAAGCTTAAAAAAAAAAAGAGCAAGCTGAATTTCAACACAGAAGACTTTGTGTTGACCAAAATAATCTTTGAAGCAAGCACTGAATGGCAAAAACCTCATAGATTTCAAGAAAGCATTTGGCATCTTCCATTGTAATTCATGTTGGAACATCTTGAAGTGTCATGGTATGCTATTAAAAATACATAATCAAGGCCTTATTATCAAGGTCCAACATGTACAGTTAAAGTAAATGCAGACTCAAGCAAATGGTTCAATATAGACGCTAGTGTCGAACAAAGATGCATTCTCTCACCTCTACTGTTTGGCCATTAACTTCATTAGGAGAAAAAGTGTAGACAGATGCAGCACAGTAATTGTCTAGATCAACAAAAATAGGCTAGAAGATCTAGATTTTGTTGATGGCACAGCACTTCTAAGTGACAGATCAACCAATTGCAATTCAAGGCCAAAAGACCACCCAGCATTACAAAAAATACAGGGTTAATAATCATTTATGAAAAATACAAATCTAATGACAACCTCAGCAACTCCCAACTCAATCATTACTTTGGAAGGCAAAGGAATACAAGTAGTGAGTCAATTCAGATTCCTTGGCAGTAAAGGGCAAGTCAATGGGGATGTCCAGAAGGGAATAATGCCCCCAAAAGGCAAGGCAGCACATGTGTTACCAGAGTGAACAAGAGTTGATAAACAAAAATCTACAACTTAAAGACCGTACTTTGAATCTTCAACTCAAATGTTATTTCCATCTTAACGTACAGATGTGAAAGCTGGAAATCCACCAAGGGTATAGACCAGGAGTCGGCAACCTTTGAGAAGAGGTGTGCCAAGTCTTCATTTATTTACTGTAATGTAAGATTTCACATGCCAGTAATACATTTTACATTTACAGGGGCCAGCGGATAGAACACCAGACTGGCAGCGGGTTGAGCGGGGCCGGCGGCCGGGACCCCGGCTGACAGGGACCGGTGGCCAGAACCCCAGACCGGCAGTGGGGTTGGCAGACAGAACCCCACACCGGCAGTGGGCTAAGCAAGGCTGGCATCACAGCTCGCAAGGTACCGGCGGCTGGAACCCCAAACTGGTAGCAGGCTGAGCGGCTCAGCCCGCTGCTGGTCTGGGGTTCTGTCCGCTGGCTCCACTCAACCTGCTGCCAGTCTGGGGTTCTGTCCGCCGGCTCCTGCCAGCCGGGGTCCTGGCCACTGGCTCCACTCAGCCCGCTGCCGGCTGGGGGTTCCGTTCATCCAGGCTGGCAGTGGCCTGAGTGGGGCCAGTGGCCAGGACCCCGGCTGGCAGCAGAGTTCCACTAAAAATCAGCTTGTGCGCCACCTTTGGCACGCGTGGTAGACAGACATCTAAAAGCAGATTAATTATGATTCTTGTTCCTCCCTGCCACACCTTGAAAAAAACAAGGTTAAGAACGTAATGGCCAACACAACCGGTGTCAGCAGTGCTACTGAGTACCACAGCAATAAGTCCACTGACCTTTATATCACCATCCTTTCCCGATGCCTTCCAAAAGTCAGCTCATTGGCTGGTATCCAGGGGTCGGTTCACAGGAATGAAAGCGATGTACATAGCCCAGTAAGACTTCCTCCCTCTCCTACTAAAGCCAATGGCAAAACCCCCATTGACTTGAATGGTGCAGGCTGAAGGTCTAAAGGAGTGGGTGGCATATTAACCTTCCTAGTCTGCAGCAGGAGGAGGGCTTTGCCAGTGCTGTTGTGTTGTCGTGGGGAGGCAGAACAGCAGATTATACAGGATTTGAATGCGACAAGGAATTTCATTAAAAAGCCTGGGCATATCTGGCTCCTAACAGATGTGTTGTCTACCAACTTCCTGATTATCTGAAAACTCTCATTTCCCTTCTGTCCAGAATGTTATTTCATTTCTAAAAATGGCTGGCCGGCAGGAAGCAGGAAGTGCTTGGTGGCAAGGCTTTATAAACCAGGAGAACTTCCTCTTTACATATAGACATAGTGCATGAGCTTTGCCTGGAGCAAAGCACAACTCACTCTCACGGACTCCGGCACAGAAGTGAAGTCAATAGCAAGCGGCTGAAATAATTGAGAAGATTGCCTAGCTCACAGGGATATGTCTGTCAGGCCAGTTCAAAAAGAAGATTGCTCATTTTTTCCTCACTCCCCACATTATTCCATTTATTGTTGCCTCGAAGCTGATTTATAGCAACCTCCTCTAACTGTGAATGGGGAATTGAGTCTCCATAGACAACTGTGGTGGTATTTTTCTGTGATATGGGCATTTGTCCACTGGGTACAGGAAAATGAGGCCCAGCAAATTGGTTTCACACCAGCCATCTGATGGTAGCAACTTTCAGTCCCTTGAAAACATTCTGGTCAACAGAGCACAGCCTAGAGCAGGGGAAGGCAACCTATGGCGTGCGTGCCGAAGGCGACACGCGAACTGATTTTCAGTGGCACTCACACTGCCCGGGTCCTGGCCACCAGTCCAGGGGGCTCTGCATTTTAATTTAAATTTAAAAGAAGCTTCTTAAACATTTTAAAAACCTTATTTACTTTACATACAACAATAGTTTAGTTATATATTATAGACTAATAGAAAGAGACCTTCTAAAAACGTTAAAATGTATGACTGGCACGCGGAACCTTAAATCGGAGTGAATAAATGAAGACTCGGCACACCGCTTCTGAAAAACCCCTGGCCTAGAGGGTGCAGGCTCAGCATTATTGCTTCCAGTTTGCAAGTGGAGTCAGGTATCTGGAAGGTGGTAGCAGGGGAACGAGTTCCAGAAATGTACAAACATATTTTTAAATAACAAAAGGAGCAAAGCATTGACCACATGGCACTAGAAGTCCCATAAACGAGTCTAATGCTTTGTACCTGCCCTGGCCAACAGCTCTTTCCCAGGCAGCATTTACTTAAAGGCCAAAGAAGAAATGGCTGTTGGTTCCTATCCCTGTGTTTCCTGTGGCTCTGATCTTTGGAGGAAATTATTTTCCCTTTGTTCTGCTTTTAAAGTTGAAACAGTCAAGTAGGAATGCGCAGCACTCACAATATGAAAAGCAAACCTATCCAGGCTGGAAAGTTAGCTCATCCTTTTGAGCACAAAAGCATTCATCACTGCTTTCATGTCTGGGCAGGAGGAATGTAAAAAACTGAGCTCAAACAGAGAAATATATATATACACTTTCCCAAAGAACTGGTCACAATCCACTGAAAAATACACAGCCTAGGGTGGGATGGAAAAAAAGTGCTCCATTTAAAATGTTATGAGTATCTTTTAGTTACTAATGCCTTTGCCTCCAAATGTCTATGTTTCTGCAGCTGAAATTGACAGCAATCAGACTTACAAGTGTTGGGGAAAGATTTACTTGGACATATGAAAGAAAACCATTTCCTTCTAAATGCTGTGCCCAGAGCCAGATCATATGGCTTTCTCTAGCTATGCATGAGGGCGGATATGTTCAAAGGGCTTGTTTTGTCATAAAATATAGTTATTGAGATGTGGGAACAAAACAAAACAAAATCTAACCACTGTGGTTTGCTTGGTTAAAATGCTATTGTTCAGGTAACAGTGTTTACATAGGGTGGTGATTAAAAAAAAAGAAGGAAAGATTAAAAACATATCAAGGATGTGAGAGGTGGATAAATACACATTGCTGAGCAGTGGGGGGGGGGGAATTACTGTCTATGACAGCTTTTCTGTGTCTCCTGAGTGCTCCTATGCCCCTTTGCACGCCTCGTGAAGTTGTAAGTTGAAAGGGCGAGAACTCTGTGATGCACGGGACAGACTGAATGGCAGAACCTCGGGGGTGGGGTGGGGAAGGAGGGCATTTAATGATTAAAACTTCTGCCTCAGCAGTCTCCAACACATCCCTTTCACTTGCCATCAGCAGCGACTGCTCAAAGCCCCTCTCAGGTGCTATGCAAGAAGGGAAAGCTAACAACTGGGAGGGACAGTCATAGGACTGCGATGAGTGAATGCATTGTGACACAGGATGAGGTGAACAAAAGCAATGGGCCCGATCCTCAGCGGCTGTAGATCTGTGCATCTTAGCTAACACCAGCTGAGGAGCAAGAAGATGGACAATTTTTGTTGCTTGCAAGGCTCTTGCATGCTTCAGAATTTGTTTTGGAACACTAGGGGGAAAAAATCCAGAGCTAGCCCAGTTCAAGCCCTTGTAGGGGCATGCAGCAGGAGCAGGTGCTGAACTGTGGCACAAAGATCCATGCACGCACCAGTGGCATAGCCAGCTTCTCAGTGCAGGGGGAGCAGCCATAAAAAAGGCGCCCCCCCCTTGGCTCCTCCTCTGGCCACGCCCCTCCTTGGCTCCTCCTCCGGCCGCTCCGTGCCCTCCTCTTGGCTCCTCCGGCCACGCTGTGCCCCCCCCCCCGGGGGGGGCCCGGGGGGGGGGGGGGGGGGGGGAGGAGGCAGCACGGCCAGACTCCGGAGGAGCCATGGGGGAAGGTGGGGGCGGCGGGCACGGCCGGAGGAGCGAAGGGGCTGGGCTCCTCGGCCATCGCGCCCCATGCTCAGCACGGCCGCCTCCTGCAGCGGCTCAGGGCTCGGCAGCCGAGCGCTCCGCAGCTGGCGGGCAGATCCCCTCTCCCCGGCAGCTTCCTGCTTCCTGCAGGCGCCGCTTTTGAAAAATGAACTGAAGGGAAGCGGCTGCTTCCCCCTGAACCCCCTTAGCTACACTACCGGCACGCACCCCTAGTACCATAACCAGGGAGAAGGAGATGCAGAGGACAGTGTTCAGAGGCAGAACTGTGTCTGGATGGGCTGCTTTTCAAAGTAGCTTGAGACATCTAGTATCAGAGGGGTAGCCGTGTTAGTCTGGATCTGTAAAAAGCAACAGAGAGTCCTGTGGCACCTTAGAGACTAACAGATGTATTGGAGCATAAGCTTTCGTGGGTGAATGCCCACTTCGTCAGACGCATCTGTGGATTAACAAACAATGCTCAGCAGGACCCTGATCCAACTCCAATGAGCTTTGGTTCGTGCCCCCGGTGAGAAAAAGAGCCTAGATTATCACTGACTTCTGCAAAACTGCTTCTTCCATAACAGCAGGTAGAACCCAGCTAAATGTTGTTCTTGAAAGATGGTCCATGAGTGCTTAAATCCCCTGTTGAATCTGCCTGGATGATCACTTGTAAGATGCTGGGAGCAATCTTCTCTCTCCTTCACAACCCCAAAAGGTGCCCCCGAGCAGCTTGAAAGAGCAGCAGGGACTTTCTCTCAATGCATGAAGCTGTTGGTCTCTATAATGAAGATCCTAATTCTAAATTTCCATATGCACTTATCCATAGCGCAAGGTGTGCTGGAGAGGTGAAAATCTCCCTCCCCCGTTCCGTCAGATGTGGATTCAGACTGTTTGCATACTGAGCACCCTGGAAGAACACCAGCTCCAAACAACCCATGTTTTGATACCTGCTGTATTCAGCCCCTCCAGCCTTTGCTTCAGAGACCTGCGCTAGGTGTTCTTTTCATCTAGTGATAATGAACAGCTCAACCGTGATTTCTTTGTCTGAGCCGTTATTTATACCCGGTGTTTTGATCAACAAAAATGATACGATTCTGAACTACCCTTTTTTTTGGAAGTAAAATTATAACTAAGTAGGGGGGAGGGAAGCAAAAGCCTGTGAAAGATCAAAGGGGCTTCATAAAGGGGGAATAAAAACCCTTATTCCCCCCAAAAAGAGAACTTTTCTGTGAGCTCTATCAAAGCCGCACTGCATCCTTCGGATGAAAGTCCTCCCTGTTTAATTCACTCCTCTTAACACCTCGTTTGTTTTTAAACGCTGTGGTACCTTAATGAACAAACAACATAAGTCCATAGCATGGGAAAAAAAGATCTGCCGCATTCTCTTTGCTGGATTCCCTACGGTCTTTGAGTTGCCTTACTGGAGAATTAAAGCCAGCAAAAATAGACTTGGGAGCACTCTTTGATATTTGACTTATTTTTCAGTTTATAAACACTCAAGGCACTGCAACGAGTCTAAACACCTAGCTCACTGAGCGCAAAGCCCTCTTATCCCACTGAAAAACTACCAACACCATCTTCTAAGCTCCAAGAGCTGGGCCTGCACCTCAACCAGTTACTAAGAGTCACAGAGGGAAGGGTTTTGATCGCTGGTGAATAAATTAATTGTTGCCAGTCCCGGAAGCTCGTTCCTTAGTCATAAACCAGAGGTTTTTGGAGGTCTGGGGACTGTCTCTGTTCAGTCAGAAGGCAGCCAGCTGTGATGATGGGTTCGGTGATGTGTGGACATTTGCCCATTAAGAACCAGATTGAGAGGACTCCTTGGCTAGTAAACAAACCTAACCAGCTTTATTTAATAGACACTTCCTCCTCTGGAGCTTAGAGCAGATTCCATACCTGAGTGATGGGAGGAAGCAGCTTCCTTTAAACAAATATGGCTCATTAGTTTTTGCAGAAGCTTCTTCTATTTCAAAGCTTCTCAAGGTCCCAGTTCCCAGAAGCTCTGGAGCAGACACCTTTAGGACCCGATTTGCTGTCGTCTTGCACCTTATGTCATCCTTTACATCAGTGCAAAATGGGTACAAAGCCCAATAGATCTTACCCACTCTTGGTGTCTACTTTCAGGCCTTGTTACAGTCTGTAGCGAGGCGGTGGGATACCCCACAGCCCCGCTGACGGCCGAACCTCCCCTAATACCAACGTGGGTGGAGCCACCAGGTCCGGCGCCCGCCCCTCTGAGGTCACAGCCCCGGTCCGAAAGTATAAAAGCCCGCCTGCAGAGCTCAGTGGAGCCCAGGCAGGCGGAGAGAGCAGACGTCCGTGGCTGAGCTCCCGCTTGGGAAACAGCCGCAGGCTGCGACCGGCCTGCTGACTCACCGGGCCAGCCGAGCCTACCCCTCGCCCGGTACCCTGAGGAGGACTGGCCGAGCCTGCCCTGTGCCAGGTACCCCGAGGAGGAGCCGAGCCTGCCCCGTGCCAGGTACCCCGAGGAGGAGCCGAGCCTGCCCCGTGCCAGGTACCCTGAGGAGGAGCCAAGCCTGCCCCGTGCCAGGTACCCCGAGGAGCCAATGCTGGTGGAGAGCCCCGAGGACACTAGTACGGCCCAGGTACCCTACGAGGGGGAGTGTGGAAGTAGCCCGGGGGCAGCCGACCCCAGTCTGGCTGCTGCACTGCCACAGCCGATGTCAGTGTGTTGCGGCCAGGATCCCCACTGACAGCAGCGAGTTCCCGTCGCTGCTAGGGCCCCGGGCTGGGACGCAGTGGAGTGGGAGGGCCTGTGTCCCCCCTGCCACCCACTCCTTGGGTGGCAGGCTCCCCCTTTTCCCTGGCCTAGAGAGGCTGGGACCTGCTACAAACTGACCCAGCCCCTGCTTAAGGGCCTGGGCCTCTGATTGACTATTTGATTACTGCCCCGCCCTGACTTAAGGACCGGGCTGCTATAGACTTTGCCTCAGCCCTTGCTTAAGGGCCTGCGTTCGGACCTCTTGGCTCAGCCCCTGCTATGGGCCAGAGCCCCTCACTGTGGGTCTGCGGTCCCCGACTGCCGCCGGACCAGAGCAAGGCGGTGGGATACCCCACAGCCCTGCTGAGGGCCGAACCTCGGCGCAAAACTACTACACGGTCATTCATATTTACATCAAAGGTGCTTTCCATTTCTCTGGCAGAGTGTTGCTCATTCTCACGGTTTTATTGCAAGTCTCTCAATAGTGGATATTTCTCTTATAGCCTCAGCTTTAGGTCAGGTGATTACATGTGAATCAATAGCTTTGATTTAAAAACAAAGTATGTTTCTAGCCCTCGTGGTTAGGGAGAAAAGCCTGCAAACATGGCCTACGTGTATCCTTCAGGCTCAGAAACCTGATGGCACAGAAAAATACCCCAAAATGTATTTTTAAAATTTTTTTGTCTTTTAAAAAAATCACCATCTTATAATTTTGGGGACCTAACTCGTGATTTATTAATGTTTGGGGCTGGTGATACTGTATTCTGATCCAGCAGCAAGTTACTCCCGTTTTGCACTCTGTTTGCACTGGTGCAAATCACCACAGAAAGTGCAAGGCAGTTGTGAATCAGGCCACCAGCCTGCTGCAGGTGCTGGGGAGGGAGGGGTGGTGGTAAAGACTATAGCATTTCAGTATTAAAATACAAACAGTTTAAAAGGACAAGAAAGCTGCAAACAGATTTGAGAACCACTGAATCCCTTTTAAACATCCAGTTCTGCAAAAAAAAGGGACCGGTTACGGTGCATTAAGGGTACATGCTTTGGTGGTTCCTGCTGTATTTTCTCCACCAGTTGATCAGGATCGTCAGTTTCTTCCAGCCAGTTCAGCAATTCCAGATGGCAAAAATTCAGTGTATTCCAATTTTTTAAAATAGAAATAATAAAACAAATGGTAGCAACTAGCAGATGTTGCAAAATGTAATTACCAGCTAATCAGTTCTGGCCGCTTTTTTTTTTGTTTTTTTTTTATAATTTAAAATAGCTCCCAGATTTAGTAAACTGCAGTGCTGTAGGGTCGGCTCTGCCTCGTTACAAGAGAATGCACGACACAGATCGAGGTGCCTGGGGAGCAGTGCAGCTGTTACAGCAGGGTGCAATGTCTATTGGGGTGTACAGTCCTACAGCCCAAAATGTAGCTACAGGGTGTTCATGAAGAGGGATTGTAGGTCCAATAGGTACAGTGGGATCCCGGTGCAGAGTGTGGGTTAAAGATACAGATTCCAGATGGAATGGGCAAAAGTGCTGCAGATACTATAAATAGTGTGTTAATGGATTGTAGGTGCAGCATGCGTGTGTGGGTGTCCATAGAAATTGTGGGGTGCATGGGGGGGCATTGCAACAGCTCCTGGAGACTGGCTGGCTGGTTGGATAGCCTCCAACAGAGGGAGCCTTTCAGGAGTCCACCCGCGCTGTGCTTTCTCAGGTAGCTATAAGCAAGTATTGTATATCACCAGCAGGCTGAAACAAATGCCCCTGATTCGCTCAAGCCCCTGCTTTGATGTTAATCCCAGATGCTCACATTTAAAATGAGGCCTTAATGCTTCATTCTCCCCAAAATCAATACTTATCTTCTCTCTTTGCTGGTCTCTTAAATGAACTGTGTCACAGAGCAGAGAAGGTCAGAGGAGGCAGCATTGATGGAGGCTGGTGAATTGCTACATCTGTTTGCTAGGAAGCTGAGCAAAATGACATGGGTTCACTCCTTATTCCATATGTATGTTGCATGCATACATTTGCCAAGGAGACTCAGTACATTTTCTTTCTTTCTTTCTTTCATTTAGAAAATTTTAGGGAGGACTTAAAGGGAGGAGAGAATTGGACAAAACACACACATTTATGTAAACAGCAAACTGGCTACAGCTTTGCGGTGTAGAATACAGTGGACTACTGGAATGCCTCCAGGATAGTTCGCCCAGACCTTCATTCTTCAATGTAATGGATTAGAAAGTCACAATACACCATTATTCTAAGCAGCATGAGGACTGAAAGCGAGACAAAAAAGAGAAAAAACCCTCTCTTCTACACCTCCACTCTCCCTCCCTCTTCCAAACCTGTACAACGAGGCGCCAATTAAAGCAGAAATGGCAGTTCGGCATCTGAGCTGACATCTCTGGAATTGATGCATCTTTAGCACTTGACAGAAATCCTGGCTTTCTTACCTCTGATGTGGTGTTTGGAAGAAGGGGAAAAAATCACTAACCCCTGCCAGGGAAATACAAAGCCCCCTCTCCCCACATGCACAGCAATATTTTTCTTTTTAAGGATAGTTTTTTAATAAAACAAGCAGCATTTAAATGTGTTTCATTTATTTATTTTGTTATTCTGAGCAAACAGTGAGGGCTTATCTCTCATTCTCCTGTTAGAGAGAGGGAAGGAGCCTTTCAAGACGTGTTTCAATTAAGATTTTGAAGCTGAGAGATCCGAGTTAGATGAGAGTGGAGTCTGATCTCAGGAACTCCCCTCCATTCCCTGTTTGATATTCAGAAATGTCATGTTTTGTAATTTGGCATCTTTGACACCGTTCACTAATGATTACATTTTTGTGAATATTACCTGGAAAGATCTAACCTGTTTTCCTCCAAATGGCTTACTCTCTGTGAATGGGAGGTAGGAGAGGGCTTGTTAGAGAATAAATACAGATCCATGAAATTAGTCATTCAATTCCTATATATTTCTGTATAATTCTGAGGGGTGGGGATAGGGGAAAGGTCTCATCCTGTGACAATAGATGTATGCTTTCTATAATTTATTTTTAACTTTAACATTTTTTGGAAGATTTTTTGATACCAGATGTGAAACAGACAATAGTAAATAAGCCACATCAAATGTCCTTTTAAAAACAGCTGCAAGGTCTGAGTGAACTACAAGGAAGCCAGGACATTCAGGAAAGAAAGGCAGTCTCATTGCCTAAGCACAGGGCTAGAAGCTAGGAACTCTGGAGCTCTCACCCCCTCTTTGGGTTTGTCTTCACTTCAAAATTACGTTGTTACAACATGACCTCAAGGAGTTAATAACTAATGCAACGTTATATGCTCCAAGCCCGAATCTTGGTTGCCCTCCACCTTGTTCAGTTAGTTACACATAACATGATGCCCCGGGTAGATTGTCAGCATCAAGGAATGAGCCCAAGACCTCTGCATCTAAAAGCTGGAACTTCTACTGCCTGAGTTAAAAGCTCCAGTTGTATTAGCTCAAAGATGGTACCAACTCAGAAACCTCTGTGCAGTTCAGCCACTAGATAGGTACAGAGGCACACCGAGTAAACTGGGGTTGCGCGTGAATGTAAAACATTAGGGTTCTGATCTGGTAAAACTTCGCACTCACTTTACACGGGTGTCAGTGATGACACAGAGTGCAGGGCAGTGAGGAATCAGACCTTCAATATGGACAGGAAATGCCAAGAAGCCTAGGGGTAAGCACAACATTGCGAGTCTAGGCTGAGTGTAAAGTCAGGCTTAACATCATGGCTCCTCGAGGTCCTGTTTTAACACAATATTCCTTTCCAGCACAGACACAACACACGTAACATGATGGCCCTGGGCAAGTCATATAAATTCTTTATGGCTCCATTTTCTGGACTTCTGTGGCCCATTTGTAAAGGAGGTGAAATGGCACTTGTCTATGACTCAGGGGAGTTGGAAGGAATAATTAGTGCATGAAGCACTTGGAAGATAATTGTACATTCTATTATTATCATCTTCATTAATTTATTCCATGGTGCCCAGTTACTGCAGCAAATGACGATAAGCTCGATAGATGGACTTCATTTTGAGGAAGCTAGCCAAAACCACAGAACAAGCACAAAAGGACCAGAGGTTTTATTCTGATAAACATCCTGATGCCTACAAAACACCTGACAATGGCTATACATCCGGTGTGTTGTGGCCACTCCTTATTACAATAATCATAACTGTCTCACCATAATCTTGTCCACCCTCGTATGTTTGTTGTATTCACCTGTTGATCTCTTGTCTGATATTTAGATTGTAAGCATTTTGGGGCAAGTGTGTGTGTGTGTGTGCGTGTGTGTGTGTGCAGTGCCTACAACAACGGGGTCCTGTATGTTACCGCTAGAGCTCAGCAGGAACCAGATTTTCCATTTCATGGGCAGCTCCACAATTTAAAAAAAAAATTCCAAACCACTTCTAAATTTCCCATAAAAACGGAATTGCAATAACATTTTTGTTTTGGGTGAATCAAAACATTTCATTTTGACCTCTTATCAAAAAGACCTCCTAAAACATTTCAAAACAATGATCGAAAAACAATGAATTTTGTTCCAAAATGTTTCAAAACAAAAACTCAAAATGTTATGAGTTGATTTCAATGAAAACTTCGTTTGTTGAAAAATTTCCAGCAAGGTCTAGTTACCACAATACAAAGGATAAATAACAGACTTTCAGAGCTTCTTCTGATCCTCATCCAAACTGTATAAGCCTTTTGCTTGCGGAACTCTCATATACAGAGGCCTTGAATGATTGGGCCCTTGGGGTGGAAGTTTCATGAGAACAAGCTTTCTTCCTTCGTGTTTCTTGCTTGCAGTTTCACTTACCATATTTCAGTGCTTCTGCTCTTATCTGGAATCTGAAGGCACAGAGGCCACTATATAGATGTGTGAAATATATATTAAGTTATCCAAACAGTTTTGAACTTTTGCAAATGATTTGGTTCAGGGTGGACCTTGGTTTGAGTTTCAGGTGAAAGTTCCGGTCATTTCTCACTTCATTTATGTAAATGTTTATATTTTTTTATTCAGATGTAGTAATGATTTTTAAAAGGCTACAAAAATCTCTAAAGGCCCTAACAGTTGTTTAGTCTTACAATTGCAAATGATGATGATGCAGCAACAAACAGGGCCGGCCTTAGCAAGAGCGGGGCCTGATTCCTGGGG